>NW_026059019.1:0-12569 GCF_023721935.1 Panthera uncia | reverse complement strand
CTTGATGATGACAGCTTTGTAGTAGAGGCTAAAGTCTGGGATTGTGATGCCTCCTGCTTTGGTCTTCTTCTTCAAAATTACTTTGGCTATTCGGGGCCTTTTGTGGTTCCATATGAATTTTAGGATTGCTTGTTCTAGTTTCGAGAAGAATGCTGGTGCAATTTTGATTGGGATTGCATTGAATGTGTAGATAGCTTTGGGTAGTATTGACATTTTGACAATATTTATTCTTCCAATCCATGAGCAGGGAATGTCTTTCCATTTCTTTATATCTTCTTCAATTACCTGCATAAGCTTTCTATAGTTTTCAGCATACAGATCTTTTACATCTTTGGTTAGATTTATTCCTAGGTATTTTATGCTTCTTGGTGCAATTGTGAATGGGATCAGTTTCTTCATTTGTCTTTCTGTTGCTTCATTGTTAGTGTATAAGAATGCAACTGATTTCTGCACATTGATTTTGTATCCTGCAACTTTGCTGAATTCATGTATCAGTTCTAGCAGACTTTTGGTGGAGTCTATCGGATTTTCCATGTATAATATCATGTCATCTGCAAAAAGCGAAAGCTTGACTTCATCTTTGCCAATTTTGATGCCTTTGATTTCCTTTTGTTGTCTGATTGCTGATGCTAGAACTTCCAGCACTATATTAAACAACAGCGGTGACAGTGGGCATCCCTGTCGTGTTCCTGATCTCAGGGAAAAAGCTCTCAGTTTTTCCCCGTTGAGGATGATGTTAGCTGTGGGCTTTTCATAAATGGCCTTTATGATCTTTAAGTATGTTCCTTCTATCCCGACTTTCTCAAGGGTTTTTATTAAGAAAGGGTGCTGGATTTTGTCAAAGGCCTTTTCTGCATCGATTGACAGGATCATATGGTTCTTCTCTTTTTTTTTGTTAATGTGATGTATCACGTTGATCGATTTGCGAATGTTGAACCAGCCCTGCATCCCAGGAATGAATCCCACTTGATCATGGTGAATAATTCTTTTTATATGCTGTTGAATTCGATTTGCTAGTATCTTATTGAGAATTTTTGCATCCATATTCATCAGGGATATTGGCCTGTAGTTCTCTTTTTTTACTGGGTCTCTGTCTGGTTTAGGAATCAAAGTAATACTGGCTTCATAGAATGAGTCTGGAAGTTTTCCTTCCCTTTCTATTTCTTGGAATAGCTTGAGAAGGATAGGTATTATCTCTGCTTTAAATGTCTGGTAGAACTCCCCTGGGAAGCCATCTGGTCCTGGACTCTTATTTGTTGGGAGATTTTTGATAACCGATTCAATTTCTTCGCTGGTTATGGGTCTGTTCAAGCTTTCTATTTCCTCCTGATTGAGTTTTGGAAGAGTGTGGGTGTTTAGAAATTTGTCCATTTCTTCCAGGTTGTCCAATTTGCTGGCATATAATTTTTCATAGTATTCCCTGATAATTGTTTGTATCTCTGAGGGATTGGTTGTAATCATTCCATTTTCATTCATGATTTTATCTATTTGGGTCATCTCCCTTTTCTTTTTGAGAAGCCTGGCTAGAGGTTTGTCAATTTTGTTTATTTTTTCAAAAAACCAACTCTTGGTTTCGTTGATCTGCTCTACAGTTTTTTTAGATTCTATATTGTTTATTTCTGCTCTGATCTTTATTATTTCTCTTCTTCTGCTGGGTTTAGGCTGCCTTTGCTGTTCTGCTTCTATTTCCTTTAGGTGTGCTGTTAGGTTTTGTATTTGGGATTTTTCTTGTTTCTTGAGATAGGCCTGGATTGCAATGTATTTTCCTCTCAGGACTGCCTTCGCTGCGTCCCAAAGCGTTTGGATTGTTGTATTTTCATTTTCGTTTGTTTCCATATATATTTTAATTTCTTCTCTAATTGCCTGGTTGACCCACTCATTCGTTAGTAGGGTGTTCTTTAACCTCCATGCTTTTGGAGGTTTTCCAGACTTTTTCCTGTGGTTGATTTCAAGCTTCATAGCATTGTGGTCTGAAAGTATGCATGGTATAATTTCAATTCTTGTAAACTTATGAAGGGCTGTTTTGTGACCCAGTATATGATCTATCTTGGAGAATGTTCCATGTGCACTCGAGAAGAAAGTATATTCTGTTGCTTTGGGATGCAGAGTTCTAAATATATCTGTCAAGTCCATCTGATCCAATGTATCATTCAGGGCCCTTGTTTCTTTATTGACTGTGTGTCTAGATGATCTATCCATTTCTGTAAGTGGGGTGTTAAAGTCCCCTGCAATGACCACATTCTTATCAATAAGGTTGCTTATGTTTATGAGTAATTGTTTTATATATCTGGGGGCTCGGGTATTTGGCGCATAGACATTTATAATAGTTAGCTCTTCCTGGTGGATAGACCCTGTGATTATTATATAATGCCCTTCTTCATCTCTTGTTACAGCCTTTAATTTAAAGTCTAGTTTGTCTGATATAAGTATGGCTACTCCAGCTTTCTTTTGGCTTCCAGGAGCATGATAAATAGTTCTCCATCCCCTCACTCTCAATCTAAAGGTGTCCTCAGATCTAAAATGAGTCTCTTGTAGACAGCAAATAGATGGGTCTTGTTTTTTTATCCATTCTGATACCCTATGTCTTTTAGTTGGCGCATTTAATCCATTTACATTCAGTGTTATTATAGAAAGATACGGGTTTAGAGTCATTGTGATGTCTGTATGTTTTATGCTTGTAGTGATGTCTCTGGTACTTTGTCTCACAGGATCCCCCTTAGGATCTCTTGTAGGGCTGGTTTCGTGGTGACAAATTCCTTCAGTTTTTGTTTGTTTGGGAAGACCTTTATCTCTCCTTCTATTCTAAATGACAGACTTGCTGGATAAAGGATTCTCGGCTGCATATTTTTTCTGTTCATCACATTGAAGATCTCCTGCCATTCCTTTCTGGCCTGCCAAGTTTCAGAAGAGAGATCAGTCACGAGTCTTATAGGTCTCCCTTTATATGTTAGGGCACGTTTATCCCTAACTGCTTTCAGAATTTTCTCTTTATCCTTGTATTTTGCCAGTTTCACTATGATATGTCATGCAGAAGATCGATTCAAGTTACGTCTGAAGGAAGTTCTCTGTGCCTCTTGGATTTCAATGCCTTTTTCCTTCCCCAGTTCAGGGAAGTTCTCAGCTATTATTTCTTCAAGTACACCTTCAGCACCTTTCCCTCTCTCTTCCTCCTCTGGAATACCAATTATGTGTATATTATTTCTCTTTAGTGCATCACTTAGTTCTCTAATTTTCCCCTCATACTCCTGGATTTTTTTAGCTCTCTTTTTCTCAGCTTCTTCTTTTTCCATAATTTTATCTTCTAGTTCACCTATTCTCTCCTCTGCCTCTTCAATCCGAGCTGTGGTCGTTTCCATTTTATTTTGCAGCTCGTTTATAGCGTTTTTTAGCTCCTCCTGACTATTCCTTAGTCCCTTGATCTCTGTAGCAATAGATTCTCTGCTGTGCTCTATACTGTTTTTAAGCCCAGCGATTAATTTTATGATTATTATTCTAAATTCACTTTCTGTTATATTGTTTAAATCCTTTTTGGTCAGTTCGTTAGCTGTTGTTATTTCCTGGAGATTCTTTTGAGGGGAATTCTTCCATTTGGTCATTTTGGATAGTCCCTGGAGTGGTGCGGGACTGCAGGGCACTTCCCCTGTGCTGTGGTGTATAACTGGAGTTGGTGGGTGGGGCCGTAGTCAGACCTGATGTCTGCCCCCAGCCCACCGCTGGGGCCACAGTCAGACTGGTGTGTGCCTTCTCTTCCCCTCTCCTAGGGGCGGGATTCACTGTGGGGTGGCGTGGCCCGTCTGGGCTACTTGCACACTGCCAGGCTTGTGGTGCTGGGGATCTGGCGTATTAGCTGGGGTGGATAGGCAAGGTGCACGGGGGCGGGAGGTGCAGGCTTAGCTAGATTCTCCCTTGGTGATCCGCTTCAGGAGGGGCCCTGTGGCAGCAGGAGGGAGTCAGACCCGCTGCCGGAAGGGTGGCTCCACAGAAGCACAGCGTTGGGTGTTTGCTCGGTGCAAGCAAGTTCCCTGGCAGGAACTGGTTCCCTTTGGGATTTTGGCTGGGGGATGGGCGAGGGAGATGGCACTGGCGAGCACCTTTGTTCCCCACCAAACTGAGCTCTGTCATCCGGGGCTCAACAACTCTCTCTCCTGTTGTCCTCCAGCCCTCCCATTCTCCGAGCAGAGCTGTTAGCTTATAACCTTCCAAATGTTAAGTCCCGCTTGCTGTCAGAACACACTCCGTCCGGCCCCTCCGCTTTTCAAGCCAGACTCGGGGGCTCTGCTTGGCTGGCGGGCCGCCCCTCCACCCCGGCTCCCTCCCGCCAATCCCCTCATATTCCTGGATGGCCGCCTCGCCGCCCTTCCTACCCTCTTCCCTGGGCCTCTCATCTGCAGTTGGCTCCGGAGACTCCGTTCTACTAGTCTTCTGGCGGTTTTCTGGGTTATTTAGGCAGGTGTAGGTGGAATCTAAGTGATCGGCAGGACGAGGTGAGCCCAGCGTCCTCCTACGCTGCCATCTTCCCCCTAGAATTTTGAGTTTAAAGAACAAACTAGCAGTTTGATTCAGTATAACATCCTTTGAAATTGAGACGTTGACTTTGAGACTTTGATGGTAACACCATTTGCTCAAAGACGGTGCAGCCTTGCTGTTTTATTGTGAATACATAAACAAGGAGAAAGAAAATAAAGATGTAGGTGTGAAGTCCCCGCATATGGAGCCAGTTCTTGGCTTCTGAGAGGGCAGAGGAGACTTCAAAAGGAGGCAGAGGATATACAAAATGTGAGGACCCCGGGGCACCTGGGTGGCTCAGTCAGTTGAGCGTCCGACTTCGGCTCAGGTCATGATCTCGCAGTTGGTGGGTTCAAGCCCTGCATCGGGCTCTGTGCTGACAGCTCAGAGCCTGGAGCCTGTTTCAGATTCTGTGTCTCCCTCTCTGTGCCCCTTCCCTCTGTCTCTCTCTGTCTCTCAAAAATGAATAAATATTAAAAACAAATTTTAAAAAATTAAAAACGAAAAAACAAAATGTGAGGACCCTACAAAACAGGGAGGCCCTTCCCAGCATGCTCCAGGTCCCATCCCACCTGTTGTTCAAGTGAGCACCATGGTTTGATGGAAAAGGCTTTAACTTAATGTGTTGGGGATCGCCTCCTCTCTATCTAGCTCTCTCCAAATTGGGACTCATTTAGGGTGTTATGATGTTAAGTGGTAAACTGACTTAATGTTTAGAGATAATTATTTTACAAGCAACTCTTCTGCACAGTGTTCTATAAAGTAGAGGATGGGCTTGATTTAGTTTTAAGTCCCCTGCAGCAAGCGCTGTGCTCTGGGGTACAGTTTCGGTGGTGTTATCTCTCACCTGGTTGACTTTGTAGTCTCTAAAGTTTGATGTGAATGTGGAAGGGCTGCTTTGGAAAGTTCTGACAGTTGAGTTAAAAAGTGATTGTTCAGCGTATTGACATGGTTTTCCTATAAAATCAGACCATTCTGGCCATTGTAATCTGCCCTGTTTTGGTGTGGATTTCTTGCAGTCGTCCTTGTGTGAAAGGAAGTGTTCAGCCTTTATCATTGTGAACTATGCCTGATCTGATAACTTCATGGCAACTTGGTTCCTTGCATCCTAGAAGCATAATTTTCAAAGAGCTTCTAAATGTTGGGGTGCCTGGGTGGCTCAGTCAGTTGAGCATCTAACTCTTGATTTCAGCTCAGGTCATGATCGTGGGATAAAGAGGCTCTACACTCAGCATGGAGCTTGCTTGAGATTCTCTCTCTCTTTTTGTCTCTCTCTCTGCGCCTCTCCTCAACTCACTCTCTCTTTAAAAGAAAAAAGCTTCTAAATGTTATAATGTCTTCTAAAAATAGCTTATGAAGGTTATGTATATACCTAAAAGAATCAATGGTAATTTTACAAATATACTGAAAAACCTTGGTGGAGGGGTCAATAGCTTTACTAGGCCCAGGGTGATAAATCTGTTGACATATAAAATCTTGTCTTAGAAATAAAACTTTAATTACCTTTGTTATTTTTTTCTGATTATGAAGTCTAAAGTTTACTGTAGAGAATCTTAACAGATACAGAGAAATCTAATGAAGATCATTTTGCCCCCATACATAGTGACTTAGAGATAACCATTAGTATGTTTCCTTTTGTCCTCAAAGTTAGGATTATACCATATTTTCCTGCTTTGAAACTCCCCCCCTTGACATTATTTTACTAGCATTTCTTTTTTTTTTAATGTTTGTTTAGTTTTGAGAGAGAGAAAGAGAGACAGAGCGTGAGTGGGGGAGGGGCAGAGAGAGACGGAGACACAGAATCCGAAGTAGGCTCCAGGCTTCAAGCTGTCAGCACAGAGCCCAACATGGGGCTCAAACCCATGAACTGTGAGATCATGACCTGAACTGATGTCGGATGCTCAACTGAACCACCCAGGTGCCCCTTCACTAGCATTTCTAATATCAACAAATATTCTTTGAAAATGCGTTTCTCATTGGCTGTATACCATTTCATCATATGGAAATGCCATAATTTATTTAACCAATTCCCTTTTATTTGGATAATTAGGTAATTTCTAAAACAATTAAGTAGATTTCACAGCGACTCTTCAAACCCAGCGCCATGTTTTACGGATGAGAAAACAGAGGCAAAAGAATAAATGTATCTGGCTTTTCGAAAGGTCATACCTCTGGATGGCTACAGAACCTGAATTGGAACCTACATCATCTGATTCCTGATTTAGTATCATTTTCACACCAGCACATTCCTTCGCATTATCTAATTACTTGATTCTAATGCTTTGGTCTGTTTCAAATAAATGTACTGAATACGAGTTACGATGCAGTGTACATGTGATCTGAGAGTTAATACTTGAAGCTTAAACATGTTATTTTTCAGGCCAACGGTAAGAAATAAGAAAGCCCATTTATAGAGGATATGTTTTGCATTGGTGCTATTTTTCATATTCATTAAACTGGTTTACTGAGTTGATATCTCACATCTAGTTTATTTGTGACCACTTATTTCATATTTTATGAGATTTAATTTGAATTTAATGTTTCATAACAGCAGCTACTTTCGTACTTTATTTCTGCATTATTTATTATCATAAAGACAATAGTAAGTTTTAGAGAACAAGTTTGGGAATTCATGGTCAGCACAGAGTGTGGCTACGTAACATCAGCTGTATACTTGAAAAGTTAAAAGCATATCACTGGACAGATAGTAGTATGGGCCAGGTGGTCACACTTCTTAAATGAGAAGACATTTATTGCTCTCAAATTGGAAGTACTAGATATAATAATGTATGTGTGTTTATGTGTGCATATAAACATACATATGTATTTTAGGCTTATTTCTTAGCTAACTTGCAGGGATTAGAGATGTGAAAATATTTCATGCAATTTTTTCAGCTAAAATGCTTTGTAAACATTCCATAACTTTATGAGGTGTTTTCCTCTAGGAACTGATTATTTTATGTGGTATCTAAACTGTGTCTTTACTTATTCCTAGATTATATTATTATCACTATTGAGGACAACGGTGATGGCATTTATGATACCAAAGTTGTGATAATACAAGATTCTGAAACTGAGCTTCCTGAGAACATGTTTTCCACTGATGGCACGTTGACCACAAAGCCAAATTTTCAAGGCAGCAATGGTAACTATCGGCAGCTATCCCAAATGTCATATGGTAATTTTGTTAAATTTGCTCCTGTGCAAAACTTTGCTCCCTGGTCCTGATATCCAGTAAATTGCTTAAATATTCCTATAACTTTGACATTTGTCAGTTATTATCAGAGAGCAGACTTCATGGTTATGCCACAATGTTTACGTGTGCTTGCATTTTTCCTTCATTTAAACTTTGTCATGTCTCCTTTTCCATTTTTGCTCTATGGGGGTGGGAAGGTAGCCTCAGAAAGCATTGGGAGAATACAGTCTTGGTCTCTGAAAAATTATTTTATACTTGGCAACTATAATTATAACTATTTGGTGGCAAAGGGAAAAACTGAATTTATGGGGAAAACATCTTGGATCAAGAGAACATGGAACAGGTGACATGACTGTCTATGTAGAAGACCTAAAGAATCAACCGAAACTCATGGAACTAATAAGCAGTTGTAGCAAGATCGTAAGATACAAGGTTAATATGCAAACGTAAATCCTTTTCCTATATACCAGCAATAAATAATTGGAACTTGAAATTAAAGACTTAGCACTATTTGCATTAGTACCCCAAAAGGAGTGCGTGGAAAGCGGAATCTTGTAACCGGAAGTGCTGTGGCTACTTGTCTTTTCAGGGGTTGCTTCCCAGTCACCGTAATGAAGGAAATGTGAAGCCGTTCACCTCCTCACTTACACACAGAGCCAAGGGACATTAACCCTTTGGAACATTTCTTTGGGAGCTATGTGACAATTCGTTCTTTGCCCGTTATTTAGAGAATTGGGTTTCCTAGTCTTTAAAAATGTTATTGCTTAGATTGGAGCTCAGCAAACTGTTTCTGTAAAGGGCCAGACAGTAAAGATTTTAGGCTTTTTTGCCATAAAGGCTCGGTTGCAACTACTCACCTCTGCTGTTGAAGTAAGAAAGCAGCTGATATATAAATAGAGGAGTGTGGCTGTGTTTCAGTAAAACCTTATTTATGAACATCAAAATTTGACTTTCCATTATTTTTCCATTTCATGAAATAGTCTTCTTTTGTTTTTGTTTTTGTAATCACTTTTAAAAATAACTTTAATTTTTTTCTTCCTGTTTCTTTTGTTGTTGTTGTTTCAAGTTTTTATTTAAATTCGTTAGTTAAGGGGTACCTTGGTGGCTTAGTCAGTTGGGCTTTCGACTCTAGGTTTTGGCTCAGGTTATGATCTTACTGTTCCGTGGGTTTGAGACCCACGTCAGGCTCTGTGCTGGCAGTGTGGAGCCTGCTTGGGATTCTGTCTCTTTCCCTCTGTCTCTGCCCCTCCCCTGCTTGCGCTATCTCTGTTTCTCTCAAAATAAATAAATGAACTTGAGAAAATGTCTTTCAGGGGCACCTGGGTGGCTCAGTCAGCTAAGCGTCCGACTTCGGCTCAGGTCACAATCTCACGGTCCGTGAGTTCGAGCCCCGCGTCGGGCTGTGTGCTGACAGCCTGGAGCCTGTTTTGGATTCTGTGTCTCCCTCTCTCTGACCCTCCCCCGTTCATGCTCTCTCTCTGTCTCAAAAATAAATAAACGTTAAAAAAAAAATTAAAAAAAAAAAAAAGAAAAAATGTCTTTCAGTTAGTTAACACATAGTGTAATATTAGTTTTAGGAGTAGAATTTAGTGATTCATCACTTACATACAATATCCAGTCCTTATCACAAGTGCCCTCCTTAATACTTCTCACCCATTTAACCAATAAATTACCTTAATTTTTTGATATTTTACATTTATTCTACATTTCTTTGAGTTATATATACTTCAAATACAATTACATTAAAAAATTTTTTTTAAGTAAGCTCTGTGCCCAATGTGGGGCTTGAACTCATAACCCCAAGGTCAAGAGCTGCATGCTCTACCAACTAAGACAGCCGGGCACCCCTGTTTTTTTTTTAATTAATTCATTATTTTATTTTATTTTTAACATGAAATTTATTGCAAATTGGTTTCCATACAACACCCAGTGCTCATCCCAACAGGTGCCCTCCTCAATACCCCTCACCCACCGTCTCCTCCCTCCCACCCCCCATCAACCCTCAGTTTGTTCTCAGTTTTTAAGAGTCTCTTATGGTTTGCATCCCACCCTCTTGAACGTTTTTTTTTTTCCTTCCCCTCCCCATGGTCTTCTGTTAAGTTTCTCAGGATCCACATAGGAGTGAAAACATATGGTATCTGTCTTTCTCTATATGACTTATTTCACTTAGCATAACACTCTCCAGTTCCATCCACGTTGCTACAAAAGGCCAGATTTCATTCTTTCTCATCGCCACATAGTATTCCATTATGTATATAAACCATAATTTCTTTATCCATTCATCAGTTGATGGACATTTAGGCTCTTTCCATAATTTGGCTATTGTTGAAAGTGATGCTATAAACATTGGGGTACAAGTGCCCCTATGCATCAACACTCCTGTATCCCTTGGGTAAATTCCTAGCAGTGTCATTGCTGGGTCATAGGGTAGATCTATTTTTAATTTTCTGAGGAACCTCCACACTGTTTTCCAGAGCGGCTGCACCAGTTTGCATTCCCACCAACAGTGCAAGAGGGTTCCTGTTTCTCCACATCCTCGCCAGCATCTACAGTCTCCTGATTTGTTCATTTTGGCCACTCTGACTGGCATGAGGTGGTATCTCAGTGTGGTTTTGATTTGTATATCCCTGGTGAGGAGCGATGTTGAGCCTCTTTTCATGTGCATGTTGGCCATCTGGATGTCTTCTTTAGAGAAGTGTCTATTCATGTTTTCTGCCCATTTCTTCACTGGGTTATTTGTTTTTCGGGTGTGAAGTTTGGTGAGTTCTTTATAGATTTTGGATACTAGCCCTTTGTCTGATATGTCATTTGCAGATATCTTTCCCATTCCATTGGTTGCCTTTTAGTTGTGTTGGTTGTTTCCTTTGCAGTTCAGAGGCTTTTATGAGGTCCCAATAGTTCATTTTTGCTTTTAATTCCCTTGCCTTTGGGGATGTGTCAGTTAAGAAATTGCTGCGGCTGAGGTCAGAGAGGTTTTTTCCTGCTTTCTCCTCTAGGGTTTTGATGGTTTCCTGTCTCACATTCAGGTCCTTTATCCATTTTGAGTTTGTTTTTGTGAATGGTGTAAGCAAGCGGTCTAGTTTCATCCTTCTGCATGTTGCTGTCTAGTTCTCCCAGCACCATTTGTTAAAGAGACTGTCTTTTTTCCATTGGATATTCTTTCCTGCTTTGTCAAAGATTAGTTGGCCATACTTTTGTGGATTTAATTCTGGGGTTTCTATTCTGTTCCATTGGTGTATGTGTCTGTTTTTGTGCCAATACCATGCTGTCTTGATGATTACAGCTTTGTAGTACAGGCTAAAGTCTGGGATTGTGATGCCTCCCGCTTTGGTCTTCTTCTTCAAAATTACTTTGGCTATTCGGGGCCTTTTGTGGTTCCATACCAATTTTAGGATTGCTTGTTCTAGCTTCGAGAAGAATGCTGGTGCAATTTTGATTGGGGTTGCATTGAATGTGTAGATAGCTTTGGGTAGTATTGACATTTTGACAATATTTATTCTTCCAATCCATGAGCAGGGAATGTTTTTCCATTTCTTTATATCTTCTTCAATTTCCTTCATAAGCTTTCTGTAGTTTTCAGCATACAGATCTTGTACATCTTTGGTTAGGTTTATTCCTAGGTATTTTATACTTCTTGGTGCAATTGTGAATGGGATCAGTTTCTTTATTTGTCTTTCTGTTGCTTCATTATTAGTGTATAAGAATGCAACTGATTTCTGTACATTGATTTTGTATGCTGCGAATTTGCTGAATTCATGTATCCGTTCTAGCAGACTTTTGGTGGAGTCTGTCGGGTTTTCCATGTATAGTATCATGTCATCTGCAAAAAGTGAAAGCTTGACTTCATCTTTGCCAATGTTGATGCCTTTGATTTCCTTTTGTTGTCTGATTGCTGATGCTAGCACTTCCAACACTATGTTAAACAACAGCGGTGAGAGTGGACATCCCTGTCGTGTTCCTGATCTCAGGGAAAAAGCTCTCAGTTTTTCCCCATTGAGGATGATGTTAGCTGTGGGCTTTTCATAAATGGCTTTTATGATCTTTAAGTATGTTTCTTCTATCCCGACTTTCTCGAGGGTTTTTATTAAGAAAGGATGCTGAATTTTGTCCAGTGCTTTTTCTGCATCGATTGACAGGATCATATGGTTCTTATCTTTTCTTTTATTAATGTGATGTATCACATTGATTGATTTGCGAATGTTGAACCAGCCCTGTAGCCCAGGAATGAATCCCATTTGATCATGGTGAATAATTCTTTTTGTATGCTGTTGAATTCGATTTGCTAGTATCTTATTGAGAATTTTTGCATCCATGTTCATCAGGGATATTGGCCTGTAGTTCTCTTTTTTTGCTGGGTCTCTGTCTGGTTTAGGAATCAAAGTAATGCTGGCTTCATAGAATGAGTCTGGAAGTTTTCCTTCCCTTTCTATTTTTTGGAATCGCTTGAGAAGGATAGGTATTATCTCTGCTTTAAATGTCGGGTAGAACTCCCCTGGGAAGCCATCTGGTCCTGGACTCTTATTTGTTGGGAGATTTTTGATAACTGATTCAATTTCTTTGCTGGTTACGGGTCTTTTCAAGTTTTCTATTTCTTCCTGTTTGAGTTTTGGAAGCGTGTGGGTGCTTAGGAATTTGTCCATTTCTTCCAGGTTGTCCAGTTTGTTGGCGTATAATTTTTCATGGAATTCCCTGATAATTGCTTGTATTTCTGAGGGATTGGTTGTAATAATTCCATTTTCATTCATGATTTTATCTATTTGGGTCCTCTCCCTTTTCTTCTTGTGAAGTCTGGCTAGAGGTTTATCAATTTTGTTTATTTTTTCAAAAAACCAACTCTTGGTTTCATTGATCTGCTCTACAGTTTTTT
>NW_026059018.1:0-12571 GCF_023721935.1 Panthera uncia | reverse complement strand
AAGAAGAAGAAGAAGAAGAAGAAGAAGAAGAAGAAGAAGAAGAAGAAAATGCAATTTCTAAAAAGAAAAAAAAAGAAAACTTAACTCTGGCTTTGAATACCACAAACCCCCTAAGCCCACATAGTTTCTACTTTCATCGGCAGAGAAAGAGGAGGTACTTGAAACTGAGCAGGAGGCACATTCTTTCATTGATCGAGGGGAGAGTAAAGCATGTTTGGGTAAACAGAGATCCTTGCCGTCTCACAGTCACCACACGGGGCCTGAGAGGAGACGACACCCTCAATGAGGCAGCGATAAAGCTCTGGGACACTGGGTCTTCAGAGAGCTGAGCAGTTAGGAGTCAGAATCCTTGCCAGGTCTTACCCAGCAGCCTTCAGGGACAACCTATTCCGATTCAGGCTGGGATTCTGGCAGCCCTCAGCGCCCACTCCTAAAACAATTTGGGGATGCGGGCCATTGTTCTCTCACCATTGGTCTTTCTCCACCCAGGCCTGACCTCAGCTTTCACGATCTGATCTGGATAAATGCTATTTCTCTTCGGTTTGTTGTCCAAACCTCGTTCTTGATCCCGAAGGCCCTAGGTCTGAGGTAGAAAGGCATGGCTTCAAATCCTCAGTTCTGCTACTTGTGACATATGAGCAGCCTTGACTGTGACACTGAACTCCTCAGGCCCTCAGTTTCTACATCTGCAAAATGAGGATAATGATGTTGCCTCTTTCCTTGGGTTATGGTGAAGATTCATCGAGATGGCCTCCAAAAAGCGGGCACGGAGAAAGCGTTCGATAAATGAGAGAGGGCAGGATTCCTTCCCCATTGTACCTGAGAGACTCTGGCATTTCTGTAGTCCAAAATTCACTTATCTTCCATCCCTTCAGAAAATCCTTGATGCTGAGTTCATGCCTGGAGCCCAGGTACTTTTGCTTTCCACCGGTCCAAACTGCTGCTTCTAAATCCATCTTCCTCACACCTGCGACTTGGGCCACATAGAGGGAGGTGGCCCCCCCATTGTCCCCTCTCAAACGCATCCCCCACTGGCCCGCCTCTCCCGCCCCACGAAGCACTTTCACCCATTTCTTCCACTCACCATGTCTCCCGGGAACATCACACCGACCGGGACAACTTCCCAGGTTCTACTCACCAAGCCATCTTTCTTCATTCAAATCCTACTCGCTTCAAAAGGCTTGCTTTAAAAACAAGTAATCAAACTCAAGGGAGATAAAGGTGCGCCTCTCAAGGTAAATCACAGCACAGTTGCCCTGGGAGAAACAAACAAACAAACAACCAACCACCATTTTACAGAGGTGAGGGTGTATGTTGGCTCAACCGCTTGGAAAAGCATCTGGGCAAGACTGACGGAACCATGAACGTGTTCATACTCATTAACCTTATATTTTCATTTCTAGGAGATGACTTTAAGGAAATGGTAAGAAATTTGGGCGACAAGGCATTATGCTAATATATAGTCCAGGCAGTGTTAGTTACAATACAAGAGCATTGGAGCCCACCCAAAGGGCCAACAAGAAAGTTGTAAAATACATTCGTGGAGTCTGCAGCTACTAAAATAATGACTATGAAGGATCTACCTAGAAAAGTTCACAGCGCGAAAAGCGAGGTACGAAAAGTGTGTGTGTGTGTGTGTGTGTGTGTGTGTGTAAATAAATATAGAACTAACTAAATGAAAGCTTTGGGAAAGGACTCAAAGAACACGACTAAACTAACGCACAGCAAAATACTACCAGCCTCTGCGTTTGGGAGTTGTAATTATAAAGGGGGAGGGGCTTTTCTTTTGCTCTGCTTTTCAAAGGTTCTCTAATGTGGTTATATTACTGTTATAAATATATGTAAATTATATATGTTACTTTTATAAATATGTATCTGAAGCCTCGCTGGAATTAAGGAATTCCGAACAAGGAGTTCCCTTCCCAAAGAAGGACCACCACGCAGCAGCCCTCTACCCAGGCCAAGTCAGTCAAACCACCAACAGACCAACCCCCCAAGGGACCCTATTTTGGGATCTGCAAATCCCAAGGCCAGCGGCCCGGAAGATGGGCCGGGTCGGGGCCCTTCCTTCGTGGGAAACACTTGCTGAATCTTGGGCCTGCAACGAAACACCTGGAGGGGCGGAAATGGGTGGCCGAGCTCTGTCCCCGGGCTGTCCCAGTCGCCCTCAGCTGCGCTCCGCCACCGCCTGGGGGAAGAGAAGTTGAAGCCGAGTCGAGGAAGCAGAAAGTGTGGCTAAGCGCTTTAAGAGATGCTGAAACGGGGCAAATACTTCGCGAGAAGCAAGTTTCAGTGGCAATTCGGAAAACTGAAAGAAGCAATTCAGGTGTGCGTGCCCCCGTAGCGACTGGGAACTAGGGCTCTTGGTAAACCGTGGACTGGATTTTGGAGACAAAGGAACCGGATCGGGGCCAGAGTGTTTTAGCGCTGAGAGGGACTTCCAGAGGAAGCCAGGAGGGAACTCGAGTTGCCAGAGTGCTGCCTACTATGTGCCAGATACTTTAAACACCCTATCCCTTTAATTCCCAGCGTAGCTCAGTCAGGGAAGTACTATGGTCCTTGATTTTACAGGGGAGGGAACTGAGGCTCGGAGACAGACCAACCGTCCAGGGCTCCACACAGGCCAGTGGTAGAGCCACGGGGCAGGCCTCCAGCTGTCGGGCTCCAGAGCCCTTTCCTCCAGGTCCAGGCCAACCCCTTTCTTTTGAAGATGAGAAAACTGAAGGCCTTGGAGGGTAAGTGATTATACCTTGTTGCAGAGCTAGCTCCTCAGGAAGAGGCCGGGACTTGAAGTCTGGTCCCTTCCCCTGATCCCTGGCCCAGCTCTCTTTCCACTACCCCCAGGGCCATCCGTCCACCTTTGCGGGGAGGCCTCTGCCCCACCTGCTTCTCTCCAGCTCCCTTTTCTGGAGCGATTCATGGTTGACTGGGAAGCCCGGTTTGATCTCTCTCTGGGTTCTTTGCAATTTGGGATTCCTCGTTATTAACATCACTATTATTATTATTTCATTGGATTGTTCACTTCTGTATTTCCTCCCAGGCTGGGAGTCTTTGTGGAAAAACATTATCTGTAAAGTAAAGAACATGTAACTGAATACATAAAAGCTGTTTGCCCTGGGGCTTTATGTTTGAAACTGAAGTCGGCGCGACCATTGAGTGTATTATCTGGATGCTATCTAATACCACCACTTTAGAGTGTGAGAATGAACTCTTTTCTTAAAAGAAAAAAAATCAGAAAAGAATATTGACCTTCCTAATGTTTCCCAGCACAAAGAAATCCATCTACTGTAGATTCCAAGACAGACCAGACCAATATGTTGACATGCGGGGCTCAGATTTCATTCCTGAAAATCTGGAACCTTATGCTGTATAAATAACATGATCTTTTCGTTCGTTCGCATCGAGAGAGAAAACAATTGCTGGCAAATCTCAGAGTTTGCCCTCCCCCTAACTGTCCCACACGTCCTAACTTGCTACCCGCAAGTCATGACTCGCATATTTTCATTTGAGGAGTTTTGAAATGTTATGGAAATCATAGGGGGAGAGAGAGAACCAAATCCTCCTGAGAAATAGAGTAAGGCGGATTTTTTTTTTTTTTTTTTTTTTTTTTAAGAAAAAAGGAGCCTATGGGGCGCCTGGGTGGCTCAGTTGGTTGAGCCTCCGACCTCGGCTCAGGTATTGATCTCACAGCTCATGGGTTTGAGCCCCGCATCGGGTTCTGTGCTGATGGCTCAGAGCCTGGAGCCTGCTTCGGATTCTGTGTCTGCCTCTCTCTCTGCCCCTAACCCACTTGCATTCTGTCTCTGTCTCTCTCGAAAATAAATAAACATTAAAAAAAATTTAAAAAAAGAAAAAAGGAGCATAAAAGGGAAATGTTCTGCATATATGAATATATATGAAAATAGTTAATGGGACTTGACAGTAAACTTTCTAGCATAGCCTTGTCAGATAGAGAAGTGCTGTTAGATCCGTCCTCAATTTCAGAAGAACAAGCTCATGTGCAGAGATGAGATGTGCCCGAGGCCATAGAAGGGACTGGCTAACTTGGATTTCTGGTCATGTGCTCGCTTCTCTGGGCCAGTCAGAAGATCTAAATACCACAGTTTAGTCCCAGTGGAACAAATTTCTACCTAAACTCATATCATTTCCTGCTAAAGGTGTTGGTATTACCAAAGCTATTATTAGAAGTCGTTATAATTCTAAACATGTTTGGATGTCTTAGAGTACTGTTACATTCACTGCTGTTTAAATTACAGCCAACCCCTCTGATACATATCTAGGTTATTTAAAAAGCAGGGGAGTTGAGGGCAGTGGCCATGCCTTATTCTTCTTTATATTTCTGTGCCTTGCACCGTGTGTCATTTTGTATAAACCAGTTAAATCAATGGAAATTAGTCTGTTGGCTAATTCCTAGGCTGTTACCTGTGGTATGTCCTCAGAGACAATGGAATGTAGTGCAGAGACAGATAGAACTGGGTTGGAAGCTGAGTGACCTTGAGTGAATGATTCCAGTGTCTTGGGAGTAGAAGCAGGGCTTGACACACTCCACTGACTTTTTCTGTCCAGACTTAATCCCCTCTAGTCCATTCTTGCCAATATGCCTTCTAGGACTTTCCCATTGTCATCAAGGTCAGGTCCACACTCCACATAGGGTCCTCCGTGGCCTGCCATGCCAACCCCATCACCCAGGCATCCCCCTGCTCCTACCCACCTTCTCCCTGTGCCGGAGCCTTAGGTTTTTCAGTCTTTGCTCCCCGCCTCCCAAGGCCAGATGTTCCATGGCTCCATGCTTTCGCCTTGAAAACCCACCTCTCATCCCTTCTGGCCTAGGGAATTTATACTCACCCTTCTCTTGTGTCTGCACGCAGAGTGCAACATCCCCTCTCCTCTGCTCCTACAGCACCCTGTACGTGTCTGTAGGTAGCACCTAGCACCCTGGGTTGAGATACACTGCTTAGATGTCTGTGTCCCCTGCTCAAGCGTGATCTCCGTGAGGTCGAGGACTGGGTTTTGCTCATTTCTGAGTCCCTGGTGCCCGGCACAGCACTTGGCCAGAATAGCCTTGCCCAGGTAATGATAGTTAAGCTACCAAGAGGGGTTTTTATGGGTGAGACCACAGCAAGAGCCCATCCAGTAGGAGTGTTTTTTCTTAGTTGGGGGAGGAGTCAGAGGGAAAGACTAGGATATCCGGGGGCTCCCGAACTCTGTAGGAGGATTTTTTTCATTTTCTAGAAACATTAGGATAATAGTTAAAGGCCACTGTTACCTGGGCTTCTCCCCACATCCCACCCCTCCACTCTACCTCCCCTCTGCCCCCCACTCCCACACCCGTGATAAGGCCTAGTTTTCTGTGAGTAAGATATGGGGGCAACAATTAGCTTTGGAATCCTATCAGGCATTACAAGATCTCTCAGGAGATCTCACCCATCCCACAAAATAGCAGCCTCTCAAATGGACTGATTGTCTTCTAGAAGGAGGACCAAAGCTGGGATCCAGAAGGAAGATGAGAGCTGGGATCCAGAAGGATGAGCCAAGGGCAGCTACTATCTTAAAAGCAGTAAGATCATGCTTTCAGGAATTATAGTTCTATTACTTTTAATCGTGCAATAACAGTAGCAACTAACAAAGTATTGCCCAAAGAGGTTGAGTTCACCTCTTTGAATAAATACAAGAAAATAAAGTGGAACAATCCATTACCATAAGCAAAGGGTTCCAAGTAGGTGCTTTATTTTTTTTAAGATTTTATTTTTAAGTAATCTCTATACCCAACGTGGGGCTCAGACTCACAATGCTGAGATCAAGTCGCATACTCCACCAACTGAGCCAGCCAGGCGCCCCTTAAGTAGATGCTTTAAAGATGTTTGGTCTCGGGGCACCTTGGTGGCTCAGTCGGTTGAGCGTCTGACTTCGGCTCAGGTCATGATCTCATGGTCTGTGAGTTCGAGCCCCACATCGGGCTCTGTGCTGACAGCTCAGAGCCTGGGGCCTGCTTCGGATTATCTCTCTCTCTCTCTCCCTCTCTCTCTCTCTCTCTCTCTCTCTCTCTGCTTTTTCCCCACTCACACTCTGTCTCTCAGTCTCTTAAAAATAAATAAATTTTTTTTTAATGTTTGGTCTCTATAGTAAGGCCAGTGCGTCATTAGCAGACATTTGATATGACCTTGACTTTCAAACCCATTTCCATGGATGTTCCAAAACAGCACTATGCAGAACTTTCTGAGATGCTGGAATATTCTATATTTGTGCTGTCCAATATGGTAGCCAGTAACACATATGGCTGCTAAGCACTTGAAATGTGGCTAGTGCAATGAAGGAGCTGAATTTTAAATTGCTCTTAATTTAAATTAATTGACATTTAAATAGCTGAATGTGGCTAGTGGTCAGCCTATTGGACAGTACAATTCCAAAGTAAATGGTCAGCCCAGTCAAGGCTCCAGTCACCTTGCTGCGTAGATCATGGCCTCTGACAAGCTTTCTTTTAGCAAAGCAAGTTTTAGAAAAATTAATACAGCTGCCTTCCTGAAACGTTGGAAAATAAGGAAAAGGGGAGAGCTTCATTATCCCCAGTCTCAAGATTGTCACAACCACTGATGCATTTTGGTGCATTTTTCCCCACTCTGCCCACCTTGCTCGTTAGGATCTGCCCCCGCCCCCACCTTTTTAGTAATCTCTACACTCAATGTGGGGCTTGAACCCACTACCCCAGGCTCAAACCCACCACCTCAAGATCAAGAGTCCAGCGCTCTACCCACTGAGCCAGCCAGGTGCCCTGGGCCCTTTTGCTAGTCAGAAGGTCCTCACCATAGGCTCGTGTTCTTCAGTGGGCCCAGGGGCCAGTTATCTGCGACCTAACTTGAGTGCTTCGGTGGGGGTGGGGCTGCTCACCATGGCGGTTGCAACCACCATGGCATCCCCGGTTTGCCTTACTTGGGGGAAGAGTCCTCTGTGGGTTCTAGTGTCATGTCCTGTCCTGTTTTTTTAACTTCTAAAAACTCTCCTCGGGAGGTAAATTCTGGAATACTGGAGCTGCAGAGTTCCCTAGTAGAGGGCCAGGGAATGAAGGAGATGGGATCCCTGCCTCTTGACTCCCAGTCCAGTGCTCCTTCCCCTCAATCACTGGCTCTTTCGGCAGCTTTCTAGGTCCAGTGACCAGGGCTGCCTCCTCCTCCTCCGGTCCCCACTGCCAGAGGACAGCAGCTGAGGAGAAGCAGGAGAGGGGCAGAATGCCATACACTTTTCCTCTCCTGAATACTCTCCTCTGTTTCATCTGTTCGGCAAAGCGGGAGCAAGTGCCCGTAACTATGCCGGCTCTGAAGCCCCAGCCAGACAGTGAGGGAGGTCGCCATTGCCTCTCCTCAGTGCCCGCCATCACTAGGGAAGGCCTGGTTGCCTGTTCCCACCATTCCCTTCTTTCTAGGCCTTCTCAGAATGGTCTGGTTGAAACATGAGCCCAGTTCTTTCCCACACAGGAAAGAAAGGTTCCCACAACGGAGGCAACCTTTTTAAAGGCTCCCATGGCACACCAGGGGGAGGACCACATTCCTCCAGGAGGCCAGGCCAGTCCCGGTCCCAGCTAGGGGGTAGGGTAATTTGCCCACACCCTCCTGCCCCTTAAGGGGATCTTTCTGGCTAGGCCACACATGCACTATACTCTTCTGTGTCCTCTTAGTTTCCCTAAGAGCCTTGGCCATCTCGTGGCCTCCAGTAACTTAGCGGTCGGGACCCTATTGCCACCTTCCAAACCCCCTAGCCCTATTGGCTCCCGGTAAATTTAAACAACTGCATGAGTGGGTCTAAACTCCGCTTTGTGCTATAATTAGGCTGGAACAAGCCTCGCCCCGGGACAGAAATACTGTATGGGGCGGGTTATAGACTGCTGCTGGTCCCCACAGTAGGGAAGTAGCGACCTTTTGAATAGGAGGATTAACACATTAGCACATAGATTCCTGCTTCCGGGGAGGGTTGAATTCTAGGATAAGAGCTCCAGCTTGTCCGACGTGGGGGAGGGGAGGGGGAGCCATGCCCACTGCAGACTGTGTGCTCCTGGGGTACCTGGGGGGGCGTCAACACAGGAAGAGGCCGACAGGCACCAGAGGAGCAGAGCAGCTCCAGACCCTCCCTGGCCCAGTGTTGTGTTTGGAAACTGCAGAAACTCAGCGGGGAGAAGCATCTCCTGTCATCTGCCTCCTCCTTCCTCCCTGTCAGGTAGTGTTGGGGCAGCTGGCGTGCTGCAGCCAAGCCCAGAGAACACGAGCACTCGAGTTAGATGCACTCAAGTTAGATGCACGGGAGTGTCCGGAAACCTGCCGTGTGACCTTGGGCAGATGCCTGCACCTCTCAGGCCTGGCCTGTTTCGTCCTTGTCCCATATAATAGGGGAGAGTGACATCAATCTCAGGGAGTTGTTGGGACGATGAAAGATAACATAAGAAAGCACCTAGAAGCAAGTAACACCTAACAGGCCCTCCACAAATGGGAGTGCCTCACGCTCAAACACCCTGTCTGCCACCCACGTTGGCAAGAATTTCCTCATTAGATTCTTCCCGGATTCTCATCTTTGACTCTGTCTCCAGGTATGCTCTGAGACGCTTGTCCCACTTCTTTTTTAAGTTAAATTTTAGTTAGTTAACATCCAGCGCCATATTGGTTTCGGGGGCAGAATTCAGTGATTCATCACTTAGATCCAACACCTGGGCCTCATCCCAACAAATGCCCTTGAATATCCGGGGCAGAGTAGGGGCGGTTGCGGCCCCTCCCGGCTCTCTGGCAAAGGGCTCCATTGCCTTTGGCCCAGGTTGGCCAGCTTCACCCCACTACTCTCAGACGATCTCATGGAGAGGAAGCTCTTGGTGACCTCAAGGGCCAAAGGGGAGGTTGGTGGTGGCTGGGAGGGGACCCACAGGGTCTTTGTACCCATTCATGGGAGTGCTGGTCCTGAGCCAGCAAGAGAGGATGTAAACAATCAAGGGGCCTTGGTGAGTTTTCGGTTGAGGTCTTCACATTCATGGGGCACATATGTTTCAGTGGTGTGCTGGGCCTTTGCTCCTTTAATCTGGTAAGTCCAGGTTCTTGAAAATTCTCTGTAAATTGCAGATGGATACCCACCCCCCTCCCAAGAGTGAAGTATTATTACTGAAAGTACCACTCAAAAGTCTCTAATGCTCTCTTTAAAATGAGTATTCATTTAAGGGCTGAATACACTTAAAACTGAGACGTGACTCAAGACGTAGCCCCAAATCTGCCTCACAAAACACACGTCTCCAGGTTGAGTCTATCTGGCCCGAGTGACCGAATTCTGCTTTGTGAATAGCCACCCTTTCAGGGAATGATGATTTGTGTAGGGTCAAAGGTCAAGAATGCTAATTTCATGTCCTTTTCTCTCAGAGTACCTTTAGGGGACTGGCAAGCTAGTGAAAAATGGTTTGGAGTTTGTAAATGTCTTGTATTTACTTGCCAAGCTTGCTTGGTGGCAGCTCTTCCTGGGGACAGAAGAATGGACTTGCCTCCGAGAGGGGCCAAACAGGTGGGATGCTAGGGCTGTGCCTGGCCCAGCTGGCCCAGCCCCGGAGGGCCTGCCTGGTACCCGGAAAGTCCAACAACGGAAGGAAGGCCCAACACCTGGAGTGCCCAACTCCCCCAGGGTCAAAGCAGGAACATCCTAACTCACCCCAGGAAGTGCTGGGGCTGAGCCACGCCTCCTCCCAGAGAGAGACCCAACTTCAGTTTCCAGGGGAAGGAATCCCCATCTCATCGGCCAGGGCTGTTGGCAGTGGACCCAACAGCCACTGAGGTTAGGATGCCAGGGTCTCATATTTAGTCACTTTGAATCATGGGTGGTTAGGGCTTCGGTTTTGCAAATTTGAGCAAAGAAGCAGGATATGTGGTCAGGAAGACGAAATCAGAAACTTCAACACTCACCCACATGAAGAACTCATTACCTTCGCAGGCAACCCATTTAGATTTTAACAGTTCTAGCGGGTTAGAAAGCCCTTCCTTATATAGAGTGGAAATCTGCTTCCTTGAAACATCTACCCTTGGTTCCTGTCCCTCCTTCAGGAACCACAGGGATTAAATCTGTTGTCTTCCTCCAACAGGCCTCCAGAACATTGTCCTCCGGCTCCGAAGAGAAGACAGGACAGTCCCTAAGTCACTAAGTGATAGCTCACTGCTTCCACTAGGAATCCTTCCTGACTCCTGGTGGGCTTTCCTGTACCCCAAGACAAAAAAGGCTGCCCTGAATTTCCATTATCAACCAGAATGTTGCGCTTTGGCTAATATGGTCAATGAAGCAGATGTCACACAAAGCCCCGTAGAGCCAGTGCCTTTGCTGTGGTGGTGATAGTGGCACTCCAAAGACCTCAGATGTTTACAGTATTAAACATATCTTAAAAGGTCAGGCTTTTAAAGTATCCACACACATACGCCGCCCTCTCCTCCTTCCTGCTCCCTGTGGCTTCTGAGACTTTCAACAGGCAGTCTGCTGTCAAAGACTCAATTCCACAGAAGGTGATCTGGGCACATGTTGTAGAGGTAATTCTATCCAATCTACTGCGGGAGATGACGGAGCCACCCCCTTTACCACCTCCCCCACCCCCATCTGCTCACAGCCTGGCTTTCTCGACCGAACTGCCCTTGGCATGTTTGCACTTTGCGGTGCATTTTCCTCCGTCTGAGCCAGCCAGCCAACCAGCCAGCCAGTCACAGTCACCAGTGAATGCCACTTGACACAACTTAAGCTGAGGCTTCTAACTGGCCTGTTGACCAAGTCCCCAAGGTCAGACAGTCAGCAACTTCTATTGAGGCTATGCCCCGTGTGGAGTACCATTCTAGTCTCTGTGAGAGGGACAGGAAACAAAAGAAATAAAAGCCAGGGGCCCTTGTCCCCGATGGGTTTACAGGCCTAATTAGTGATCTCCCAGTGACTCTCTTGAGAAAAGATTTAAGGACACTTACAAAACAACATACAAGTGGGTATAATAGGGAGAGAAGTGAGCCAAGGGGAGAGTCTAAGCTCCTTGAGGGGAGGGCCCTGCCTTTGTGTCCCTCCAGGAAGGGCCTCTCCACTTCCTTATTAACCTTTTGTTTGGAGCATTTAAAAAGAACTTTAGGCTGGCCAGCCTCTTCTTTCTCTCTGGTCTCAGGCTCAAGGATCAAGTTGACAACTATGGGGACTTCATTGACTTAAGATGGGGGTATTTCAATATCTTGCTGAGATGGCTGAATGGGCCTTTGATGTAATGTATATCCATTGGGAACTCAGCATTCCGGGCCAGGATAGGAATGATAAAGCTTTCCTCTTGAGTGTCTTCCCCTATCACTTCCTGCTTTATAATAATAATAATAGTAAGTAATAATAATAACAGCAGCTGCTAATTACTGAGTACCTAGTCTATGCTGGACACTTTACATAGGTTATTTCATTTAATACAATGGAAAGGATTATTTAAAAAAATTTTTTTAGTGTTTATTTATTTTTGAGAGAGAAAGAGACAGTGTGAGCCAGGGAGGGTCACAGAGAGAGGGAGACCAGAATCTGAAGCAGGCTCCAGGCTCTGAGCTGTCAGCACAGAGCCAATGCAGGACTCAAACCACAAACTGGGAGATCATGACCTGAGCTGAAGTCAGCTGCCCAACCGACTGAGCCACTCAGGCTACCCTGGAAAGGATTATTATTAAGTTAAATGAAGACAGTTAGTACTATCAGTCTTTTATTTGTTCAGAAACCTCAATCTGCAAAAACAAGAAGGCATTCTTCCACTCCACTTGGCAGTGATGAAAACTTACCCAGAGGCCTGGATCCAGCTTGGAGTTCTGCAGGAATAGTGAAAAACAAATCTGAAGAGATCACAGGAAAAACAAACAAACAAACAAACAAACAAACAAAAAAACACCATAGGAACAAGAAGTTCTGAATATACAGATGAGACCCTAATATAAATCATGGCTTCACAGGCGCATCTCCCTATAGCAAAATACTGGCTAAAATTCTAGGCAGTGGTACATTTATTGAAAGCAGTATTTAGATCAACAGAAATTGAGATCAATCCTTCATATTTTTTGAAATGCATTTTTTCAAGTCAGTATAGCACATCAAGGTAAAGAAGGAAGGGAGCTGGGGGCACCTGGCTGTCTCAGTCGGTAGAATATGCGACCCTTGATCACCCTGGGGTTGTGAGTTCGAGCTCCACATTGAGGGTAGAGTTTACTTTAAAAAAGTAAATAAATCCCCCCCCCCCAAAATTGAAGGGAGCTAATATCTGTCATCTGTATTTTGTGTTCCAGATACTTTGAATCTGCAAAACCACCCACTGAGGAAGACACTATTTTTATTCCCATTTTCCAGATGAGGAAACTGAAGATCACATATGAGCCAAGGGGCAGAGAAAAGATTCAAACACAAGTTTACCCAATTCCAAAATCTAGGATTCTTGCCCCTTCATCGTATTGCCCTCTAGCAATGAATGAGTTAAGCCACACCTTGGGCCAATAGAAGACAACGCCCGGTTGTGTCCATCTAATTTTGGGCAGAGTGCTGAGCTGGTCTTTATCTCCCCGGGGGCCAGAGGAAGAGC
>NW_026059017.1:0-12572 GCF_023721935.1 Panthera uncia | reverse complement strand
TCTCTGGGGACACTGCCAGCCTTGTATTCACTTCCACTGGAAACCAGCCTTGTGCTGAATGTTGACATTATTCACTAGAACATGAGCTGAATAGTAAATTGCATATTTCTTTAAAAGTTTCTAGAACAGTGATTTTCAAAATTTTTGGAGGACATTCTCATTTGAGATTTGGAAGAAAGGAATAGACCCTATGCAGCATACAAATTTTAAGCAAGGTGGACAATTTTGGAGAGTTCAATGGTACCCTGCACCTCACCTCCGGCTTTCTATTCCAAGGAGTCCACCTTACAAACCTTCACTCTCAGGACATACTTACGGCAACAAGTTGGCTCTGTCCAGTGGGAATGAACTTTTACCAGTAACTATCAATTGGTGATGAGTTTATTCTCAAATACCCTGCTGATTAGATAAATATTCAAAAATACACTATAGCTCATCCACTTACTTGCACCACGGCAGAAAGAATGTAGTTACTACAGAGGGACAAAAGTAAATGTCATGACTGGGGGACAGCAGAGGAAAGACACATAGTTTTCAGCTGTAAAGGTTTCAAGTATACTAGTTGGGTTTCCCAGAATCAGGGACCTCTCACTTTTTGGCAATGACTCGGAAAACAATATTTTAATATTGGGAAATTACAACTTCAACAGACAATTATCAGAAGGCGCTTGGGCAAAAGTTTCTATATGTGATGAATTTGAGAACCGTTTCATCTGAGAAAAAGAAAATAAATGGTTAATAGTGAGTAGGCAACATTAGATAAAACCACTGACTGATGACTAAACCACAGTAATTGCTTCTTTAATCTTGATTTAGCTAACATTTAGACATTATTATTTCTTACCTCCTCCAACCAGTTATTGGATGGGTCAGCTTTTCAGGACAGCATGCTGTTGAAATTGCAGCAAATGGCCATGCCAGTAATATAATTAATGCAACCAGTAAGACACGGATTGGAAGCAGGATAATTCCAAGAAAGAAAATCTGCAAGTCAAAATTGATTAAAAAAAAAAAAAAAAAGATGAGTGGACAATATTGTAATGTTTTGGCTATCAGACTGAAACACGTCAGAGGAAAGTTTTGTGTTATTCGCGTGTTCACTAAAGGATAAACTGAACATTAACATGCACCAGACATGAAAATCTAAGCACAAGGGAAAAGAAACTACATCTGGCAAAAGCAACAGTGAATAAAACCAGGTACTATAATGACAACTTGATCTATTTATCAAGGAAGGTGATAGAAACAAAGTATCTGACTTAGCAGTCAGGGAAAGCTTCCTGGAGGAGTTGAAGGCTGAATGGTCTGGAAAGACAAGCACAGGGGTGCCCGGGTGGCTCGGTCAGTTAAGCATCCGGGTCTTGACTTCGTTTGGCTCAGGCCATCATCTCACGGTTCACGGGTTTCAGTCCCGCATCAGGCTCGGTGCTGGCAGTGCGAGAGCCTGCTTGGATTCTCCCTCTCTCTCTTTCTCTTCCTGTTTCTCTGCCTTTCCCAGCTCATGGACTCTCTCTCTGTCTCTCTCTCTCTCTCTCTCTCACTCTCAAAATAATAAACTTTTAAAAAAGAAAGAAAGACAAGCAGAAGCTAGCAAGGTGAGAGGGGAAATCGCTTTTTGAGAGCTGAGTGGAAGGAAGAGTGTTAATGAAGGTGTTAGAGTGTAAAGGAGTAAATGCATGATTTTTATACCTGCCAGTCCTTTATAATTAATAACAATAAGGAGACGGAGAAGAGAAAAGTACAAATAACAATAAAAAAATAAGGAAGAAGAATGAAAACTAAAAATAACCAACAACACATGAGGGCTTACTAGGAAGCAGGCACTCTAAGCACTTGGCAGGTGGTGACCTATTTGATTCCTATGACCTTAGGTTGTTTTACCTCCAGGAAGGGATGGCAAAGAGGAAGCTAAGTGAAGCTACTTTAAGATGACAGTTACCAAGTAGCAGCACCAGGGTTTGAACCCAGCTTGGTTACAAAGCCCTTGCTCTTCATCCTATACCATCTTGACTTTTAAATACACAGCCCTTATGCATTCCAGATCACCTTTCTTCTATTAGCCAAATACACTACTCACACAGTGCTGTCCTTCTGCCTCTATTGCCCCTTGATGGAAATCTGAGCATCATCAAACAATTTATGAGAGACACCAAAATTGTTCCACTTTTCTATCGAATGATTTAACATACAATTCAATCTCCATCAAGTTATCTGTGTGCCTGTGTGCATGTTTGAAGTCAAAATTACATATGAGGAAAATGCACGGATCTTAAGTACATAATTCAGTGAGGTTTGATAAATATGTACCCTTGCAACACCAGTCAAGACACAGAACATGTCTACCATCCAGAGAGTCATCTTGGGCCTCTTCCAGTGAATCCCTACCCTTTTAGGCAACCAATTCTGGATTTCCATCACCATGGATTAGTTTTGTCTGTTCTTGAACGTCATATAAATGAATCATACATCATGCATTCTTATGCGTCTACCCTCTCCCAGTTAACATAATGTGTTTTGAAATTCAACTATGTGATTTTGCAAATCAGTAATTCATTTTTTTTTATTGCAGAATATAGTTCCAGTGTATTGCCTGCATGACAATCTGTTTATCTATTATTATGTTGATGAATCTTTCGGTCGTTTCCAGTTGTGGGCTCTTATGACTAAAGCCACTATGAACATTCTTCTAGGAGACTTTTTGTGGATGTGGGTTTTCATTTCTCTTGAGTAACTACCTAGGAGTGGAACTGCTGGGTCATAGATAGTTTAACTTCATCAGAAATTGCCAAACCACTTTCCACAGTGGTTGTATCATTTTAAAGTATTACTGGCAATGTATGGGAATTTCAGTCATTTGTACATCCTTACCAACATTTGGTCTTAGTATTCTTTTTAATTTTTTTTAAATGTTTATTTATTTTTGAGACAGAGAGAGACAGAGCATGAACGGGCGACAGTCAGAGAGAGAGGGAGACACAGAATCTGAAACAGGCTCCAGGCTCTGAGCTGTCAGCACAGAGCCCGACGCGGGGCTTGAACTCATGGACCGTGAGATCATGACCTAAGCCGAAGTCGGACGTTTAACCGACTGAGCCACCCAGGTGCCCCGGTGGTATTCTTTTAAAAAAAAAAGTCAGGGTTCCTGGGTGGCTCAGTTGATTGAGCACCCGACTTTGTTCGGCTCAGGTAATGATCTCACAGTTTGTGAGTTTGAGCCCCACATCAGGTTCACAGCTGTCAGATCCTGCTTCGGATCCTCTGAACCCCTTTCTGCCCCTCATGCTCTCTCTCTCTCTCTCAAAAACGAATGAACATTTAAAAAAAACTTCTGGGGTGCCTGGTGGCTCAGTCAGTTAAGCGTCTAACTCTTCATTTTGGCTCAAGTCATGATCGCATGGTTCATGAGATCGAGTCCCACATGGGGCTCTGTGCTGTCAGCCCTGCTTGGGATTTTCTCTCTCCCTCACTCTTTCTCGAAACTAAGATAAATATTAAAAAATCAACTTTATTAAGGCATAATTTACATAAAATAAAATGCACCTATTTTAAGTGTAGAGAGGATGAGTTTTCAAATATATCCTTATGCAAACACCACCACAACCGGGATATAAAACAGTCCAATCACCCAAAAAAGTTCCTTTGTGCCACTCAGCAGTTAGTATACCCTCCCTGGTCCTCGGTAACCACTGACAGGCTCTTTTTCACCCTAGTCTTGCCTGTCCTAGATTGTCACATAGAGATCACACAGTATGCATTCTTTTCTGTCTGGCTTCTTTCCCTTCATATTTTTGAGATTCTACCTGTCGTCATTATGTACCAAAAAGACATAATGTCAATACATAACATGGTAAAGTCTTTTAAATTGCAGAGTATTATTCCACTGTATGAATATATCATGATTCATTTATCCATTCATTTGCTCATGGACATTTGGCCTATTACAAGTTTTTAGCTATTATGAATATAGCTCCCATGGACATTAAAGCTCAAATCTCTGGTGCTCATACATTTTCACTTCACCAGGAGTGAAGCCATTGGGTCAGAATGGATAAATTTATAAGACACTACCAAACAGTTTCCCAAACGGGTTGTATGATTTTATGTCTCCACTGACAAAACATGGAAGTTTCTGTTGCTTCATATCCTCACCAATATTCGGTGCTGTCAGTCTTTGTGGGCATTCAAGGGGGCGTAAAATAATATCTCAATGTGGTTTTAATTCACATTTCCTTGATGAACCATGATGTTGAGCACATTCTTCATGTGCTTACCGGTCATTCCTCTAACTTTTTATGTTAAGTGTCTGTTCAAATCTTTGGCCTATGTTTATTGGGTTGTTAGTCATTCTCTTATCAATTTGTAGGAGTTCTTTATATGTTCCACATACAAGACCTTTGTCATTATATGTATTAAAATATTGAAATATTTTCTTCCATTCTATGGCTTGCTTTTTCATTTTCTTAATGATTATCTTCTGATGAGAAGAATTTTAATTCTGATGCAGACTAATTTATCAAGTTTTAGTTTTAGTTTTCTGTGTCCTTTCTAAGAAATCTTTACTTATCTCAAGGTCATGATGATATTTTACATTCTTTTCTAGAAGCTGTATGGTTTTGATCTATGACCCATCTTAAATTACTTTCTGTGTGTGGTGTGAGGTAGGGATCATGGTTTGTTTTTGTCCACAGCTTTATCTAGTTGTTCCAACACTATTTGTTGAAAAGACCTGATACTCCATAATGACTTTCTTGGCAACTCTGTTAAAAATCAGTTGAACACATATGTGTGGGCTCTCTATTATGGTTCATTTATTGGTTGATATGATTGATTCATCTATTCTGTCAATACCTCATCCTCTCCACTTCTGTCACTCTTTTTAGTAAGTCTTGAAATCAGGTAGTAAATGTTCTGTAGGTTTTTCTTCAAACTTTTTTGGGGTTAATCTAGATCCTTTGCATTTCATCCATACATACATTTCAGAATTAATTTTTCAGTTTCCACACAAACAAAAAAGTCTCTTGAGATTTCAATGAATCTATAGGGTTTATTGAATCTATAGATCGATTTGGAAGGAATTATCACCATAATAATATTGATTCTTCCAATTTATAAACATGATATATCTCTCTCCACTTATGTTAAGTTTCATTAATTTCTCACAATGGTGTTTTGTTGTTTTCAGTGTACTGGTTTTACATATTTTTGGTTAAATACATTCCTAGTTATTTAACGTTATTTTATTGCTATTATAAATAAAATCATTTAATTTTATTTGGCAATTGTTTGCTACTAGTATATAGACCTATAACTGATTTTAAGTTTTACGCTTATACCCTACAACCTAGTCAACTTCACATATTAATTCTGGTTGTTAGTCATTTTGCAGATTCTTTAGGATATTCTATGTATACAAACATGACATCTGTGAATAAGTACAGTTATACCTTTTCTGCTTTTTTTATTTTTAATTTTTAAAACTTTAAAATTCCAATATAATGAACATACAGTGTTACATTAGTTTCAGGTGTGCAATATAGTGGTTGAACAATTCCATACATCACCTGATGCTCATCAAGACAGGTGCCTTAATCCCCATCACCTATCTTATCCACCCTCCCCACTCACTTCCCCTCTGGTAACCATCAGTTTGTTCTCTATGGTTATGAGTCTGTTTCTTGGTTTGTCTCTTTTTCCCCTTTGCTCATTTTGTTTGTTTGTTTCTTAGATTCCACATATAAGTGAAATCATATGGTATTTGCCTTTCTCTGACTGGCTTATTTCTCTTTCCTTTTTAATCTGTATGTCTTTTGTTTCTTTCTCCTCCTATTTTATTGCACTGACTAGGACCCCCACTTCAACATTGAATAGAAGTGTTGAACAAGATATTTGTCTTGCTCCCAAACTTTGGGGGAACAGGCTCACTACTTCACCATTATGATGCTAGCTACAGGGGTTTCATAGATACCTATTATTACATTGAGAGAGTTCCCTCTTATTTCTATTTTCCTGAAAATTTATTTAAACATCAGTGGATGTTGAATTTTGTCAAATGAGTTATCAAAATTTCTGCATCCATTGAAATGATCATATACTTCTTATCATATGTTTGGCTAATAAGATAAATTACATTGAAATATAAATTTTTGTAGGTTAAACCAACCTTGTATTCCTGGGATAAACCAAACATGGACAGGATATATTATCTTTTCCACACATTGCTATATTTGACCTGCTAATAGTTTAAGAGTTCTTATATCAGGATCATGAGGGAAATTGGTGTGTAACTTCCTTTTCTTATAACATTTTTTTCCCCCAGATTTTGGTATTAAGATGATGCTAACCACATATGTTTTTGTATAGTGTCTTCATTTTCATTTATCTCAAAGTATTTACTAATTTTTATGATTTCGTCTCTGAATCATTGATTTTTTAGGAGTAATTTAACTTCCACATATTTGTGAACTTCCCAGTTTTTTTCTGTTATTTTTTTCTTTTTTTCTTTTAAAAAAATTTTTTTTAATGTTTATTTGTGAGAGAGAAAGACACAGACAGAGAGAGTGTGAGTGGGGAAGGGGCAGAGAGAGAGAGGGAGACACAGAATCTGAAGCAGGCTCCAGGCTCTGAGCTGACAGCACAGAGTCCGATATGGGGCTCAAACCCACAAACTGTGAGATCATGACTTGAGCTGAAGTCGGACACTTAACTGACTGAGCCACCCAGGTGCCCCTCTGTTATTTTTTTCTAATTTAGATACACTGTGGTTGAAGAACATATATATATATGTATATATATAGACATGTATATATACATGTATATATCTTAGGGCTAGCTAATGTGTTGTTCAAGTTTTTTCCTTGTTTATACTCTGTTTCACTGTTCTACTATTGAAAGTAGGGACTTGAAGTCTATAACTACCATTGTTGAATTGTCTATTTCTCCCTTCAATCTGTTTTGCTTTGTGTATTTGGGGCTCTGTTGTTAGGTGCATATATGGCTCTAATTGTTATATTTTCTAGATGAATCAACCCTCTTATTATAAAGTGTCCTCCTTTATCTCTAGTAACAATTTCTGTCTTAAAGTCTATTTTATTTAATATTAATATAGCCCCTCCAATTGTCTCTTGGTTACTGTTTGCATGGTATATCTTTCTCTGTCCTTTTATTTTCAGCCTATGTGGGTCTTTGAATCTGAAGTGTGTCTTTTTAGATAACATAGAGTTGGATTATATATTTTTAATCCATTCTTCCAGTCTCTGCCTTTTAATTAGTGTGTTTAATCCATTTATAGTTAATGTAATTACTGATAAGACTTAATCTGCTCTTTTACTATTTGCTTTCTACATATCTTATGTATTTTCATTTCTATATTTCTCCATAAAGTTATTTTATGTTAAACAGATATTTTTATAGTGTACCATTTTAATTCCCTTGTCACTTCATTTAAAATTATTTTCGGGGCGCCTGGGTGGCTCAGTCGGTTCAGCGTCCGACTTCGGCTCAGGTCACGATCTTGTGGTATGTGAGTTCGAGCCCTGCGTCGGGCTCTGTGCTGACTGCTCAGAGCCTGGAGCCTGTTTCAGATTCTGTGTCTCCCTCTCTCTCTGACCCTCCCCCGTTTGTGCTCTGTCTCTCTCTGTCTCAAAAATAAATAAACGTTAAAAAAAAAAAAATTTAAATTTTTTTTAGTGGTTGCTGTAAGTGTTCCCATCTTCACTAACCTAGTTTGGATTAATGCTAACTTAATTGTAATAGTATACAAAAATTGTGCTTCTATATCTCTATCTCCTCCTTCCTCCTGTTTGCTTATATTGTCATACAAATTACATCTTTATACACTATATGTTTATCAACACATATTTCTAATTGCTTTATGTAGTTGTCTTTTAAATCACATAGAAGACAAAAGGATTTACAAGTAAAAATTATTTTTATATTGTCTTTTATATTTATACATGTAGTTATCTTTACCAGTATTTTTTTTATTTCTTCATTTGGATTGGAGTTGCTCTCTAGTATTATTTCAACCAAAGTTCTCCCTGTAGTATCTCTTTCAGGGAATGTGTGCTCGGGACAAATTCTCTCAGTTTTTGTTTAATTTCCCTTTTACTTTTGAAGGAGAGTTTTTCTGACTCTATAATTCTTGGTTGACAACCTTCTACTTTCAACACTTTGAGTATATCATCCTAGTGCCTTCTGGCCTCCATGGTTCCTGATGAACAATCAGACATTAATCTTATTCAAGATCTCTTTGTATATGATGAGTCTGCTTTCAAGATTCTCTCTTCTTCTTTGGCTTTTAACAGTTTGATTATGATGTGTCTGGGTATAGTTTATCTTTGAGTTTATTATGCTTGTAAGTCATTAAGCTTCTTGGATGTGTAAATTAATGTTTTTTTCACTGAATCTGGAAAGTTTCCAGCCATTTTTTCTTCAATTATTCTTTGCCTCCTTCTGTGGCTCCCATTATGCTTATGTTGATACACGTGATGGTGTCCTATGGGTCTCTTTTCTGTATCTTTTTTCTGCTCAATTTTCTGTATCCTTTTTTCTTTATATTCCTCATACTAGTTAATCTCAATTGCTCTATCTTTAACTTTGCTGATTCTTCTGTTTGTTCAAGTCTGCTGTTGAGTCCCTCTAGTGAATTTTTCATGTCACCTACTGTACTTTTTAATTCCACAATTTCTATTTGGTTCTTTAAAAAAATTTTTTTTAATGTTTATTTATTTTTGAGAGAGAGAGAGAGAAAGAGAGAGAGAGCTAGTGGGGGAGGTGCAGAGAGAGAAGGAGACACAGAATCCAAAGCATGCTCCAGGTTCTGATCTGTCAGCACAGAGCCCAATGTGGGGCTCGACTCATAGATTGCGAGATCATGACCTGAGCCGAAGCTGGATGGTTAACTAACTGAGTCACCCAGGTGTCCCTTGGTTCTTTTTTATAATTTCTATCTCTATCTCTATTTGGTGATACATTGTCTCATATTTTCCTTTAGTTCTTTAGACATGGTTTCCTTTAGTTATCTGAACATATTTAAAGTATCTAATTTAAAGTTCTTGGATAGTAGGTCCAATATCTGGGCTTCCTCAAGGATAGTTTGTATTGACTCCTATTTTTCCTATTTATGGGACATACTTTATTGTTCTTTGCATATCTTGCAATTGTTTTTGTTAAAAACCATTTTAAGTAATATGACAACTCTGAAAATCATATTCTTTTCCATCACCAGGGTTTATTGTTGTTGCTGTTTGTTGTTGTTGTTATTTGTTTGTTCAGTGACTTTTATGAACTAATTCTATAAAACCTGTATTTTTTGTCATGTGTCATGTGTGGCTACTGAAGTCTCTGACCAGTTAGCTTAGTAGTCAGCTAATGATTAAATAAGATTTCCTTACATGCCTAGAACCAATAAGTTTCCCAGTGTTCGCAAAGAGTCTCTTGTGTGTATGTTGGAGCATATCTTCAACACACAGCCAAGAAGAAGTTCACAGCTCTGCCTTAGCTTTTACTTCCTGTTTGTACAAAGCCTAAAGATTAGCTAGAGGTGAGAGCTTAGGGTATTCTGTTGTTTTGTTTTGTTTTGTTTTCAGGTCACATGTATAGCCTTGGGTATACACACAGACCGATATAAGTGGATGCCCTTCTAGATTCCTATGAATATGTCAAATCTTTTTAAAGTCCCCTAAGGACATCTCATTCCCTAGCTTTTTCTTGTAAGGTTTTTGGTTAAGCCTATTGTTCGTTCCAATCTTTATTCACTGCTTCAGGCAGCTGTCATGTTAAGCAACTGCCTCTGATTGTTTTTGACAAACACCACTGGAGAAAAGACTGTTTGCACTGGGTGACCTCCAAGGCAGGTCAAATAAGCCTTGCACACAGTCTTGCAAATGACCTAGAAATAACCTTTACTGCAAGAAAGTACCATAGCATAGACCCTGAACAGACAGTTAGAATGAAGTTATAGTATATTCATACAATTTACTCACATTCACAATTAGTAGCTAATACAAAATTTAATTAAGTTGTCAAACATTGGGCAACTTTTTTATGTGCCATTTCCAGGTTTGCAACAAATAATGGTATTTAACAGTAAATAAACCATTTTTGAGGAACCTTTTGACAAATTAAAAGGATTCTCCACCATATTTCCATTTGGTACATCATCTCTGGAGGGAGGCCTTCTTTCAACACTCTCAGAGTTATCTCCTCTGGATTTTCTTCATAGGACTACTAAAACATGGAATTTCATATTTTTTGTATTTGTTTAACTTTTTCAGTGAAACATAAGCTTTAGATAGGCAGGGTCCTTATTTCTCTTGTCCACTGTTGTATCTCCAGAAATTAGAGTTGTGCCTGGTACCTAATAGACATTCAAAAAATATTGTTGGTGTGGTAAGTGCCCCACAGTTACTACCAAACACTCATTTCAATTCCATATTCTGTTGAGGAAATGAAAGCCAGGCAACTTATTTCCATGCCACTAAGCGGCAGACCCTTAAATTGTCAGAAAGAGAAGAGGAAGGGCAAAGCTAAGTCTTACAGTGAGATACACAAGTGACAACAGTCCTTAAGCGAGATATTGATCATTATTCAAGGTTAAGTTGAGTCTGAATTGATCATAGTAAGTCATACTTAAATGAAAGTATATCCACCTTTTAAACTTGGTAATATAGATAACATTGTTTTTCAACCAAGTCTAGTTAAATCTTCCCTTTGCCCAGACTGTTCAAGACATTGAAACCTCTCTGGTATCTCTGGTCTATATTTTTAATTTAAAAAGCAAAAGCAAAACAAAACAAAAAACCTAGACTATATTCAACTCCGTTCAATACAAGTAGTAAATTTTAAGTAGAGTATAAAATTTGTAGACAACAAATAGCATAGCTATCAATATTAAGATCAGCAAACAGTCCAGATTCTTTCACACATTATCCCACTTAATTTTAACCCTCCTTTGATGTAAGACTATCCCAATTTAATCAATGAGGAAAGTGAAGTTCAGAGAGGTTAAGTAACTTGGCCAAAGTCATACAACTAATAAATGGCAGGGCCTGAGCAGGTTTTCTAAGACTAGTGATCTTTCCATTATACTACAGCTCTTGTAGAGTTATTTGAAAGTGCTCTCCAAACAATAACAGGTCATGTATAAAAAAGAAAAACAAACAAAACAATTTACTCTAGATGTAATATAAATATAAATAAATATAAATATATACCACTTTGACCCTCTCTCCAAAATATAAAGCCAAATAGACATACTTTCATTGAAGAATGACTGATTTGACCAAATCAGACTAAAATTAATCCTGTGTGATAGTCAATGTATTTAGAAGTGTTTCAGAAATTTTAAGATACAAAGGGACTATCTGTCCATTTAAAGACACTAGGGTCGAATTTTTAAACATTTAGCTTCTTTACAAAGAGGTATTACTACATTATCTTCCTCTTCCTCTCTCGCACCCTTCTTCAACAGATGCCCATTACTCTAACCTGCCTCCACTGTGGAGGACAATGGTCTCAGCACATGTAAGAGGGCTATGCAAATATTGCACGATTTCAAAGTTGCAGTAAAGAAACGTGTGAGATGGACAGGAAAACATGAACCCCCCCCTTCTTTTTTCATGCAGAACACACAGGACAAATGTAGCTTGCACATTCTATCTTGTTCTTTGATCGCTAACTTTACCAAAGAGGAAGTCCAAAGAGGGAGTTGTAACTGCTAATGGTAAAAGCAGCGCTTTACAAGAAAAAGGAAAGAAAAGGAAACTTCCTTTTTGTGTTCAGCAATTCTTAACAGTGGAAAAAAGTTTCAAGAAGCGTTGACTCTAGAAGTGATTGAGTGAAGAATGATCCAGGGTGATGACTTTTGAAACACGTTAAGCTGACCCACGTTATCCCTTTTCCTAGATTCGGATTTCCTCCCCTTGATGCCCCTGTTCAGCTAGATCATCCCAGCCTTACTTCTTTCCTTGTTCTAATTCCAGACCCGGGTTCTCTGCGTTCTCCCTCACTCTTCACATCCCAGACTGCCTCCTCTCCTTCCCTAAGGCAAAAAAAAAAAAAACTTCCCCAAGCCCACTCTCCTATAGATTGCCCACCCCCCCCCCACTCCACACTAACAAACTCGAGTTGAAGTTCTTGTCACAGATTCATCTCCCTTCTCAGCACAGAATGTTTCCTGTGCCACTGGCCTGCTCAGTCTTCTCTTGTTTAGGACTCACCTCTCAGACCCACATGTTCTTTGCATTTGCTCTTCTCACACACCTTCAGACCATCCTCCACTTGTCCTCAATTCTCACACCTACACCTCTGCCCCTTCCAGACTCGTGGTCCCTTCAAAAGCCCTCAGTTCCTAGATCCCACATCTCATTCTTCCTCAGAGCCTTTGCTTCTCAGACTCGCAACCCTCCACCCCTGCCACACCCACACTCCCTTCCGACAACTGACCCTGTCATATCAAGGGCCCTTCCCTGAATCTGTCTCCCCTCTCAGACCCACATCCCTCTCCTAGACCTGCCTCCTCTCTGTGACCCACATCCCTCCCCTGGATCTGCCTCCCCTCTCAGACCCACACC
>NW_026059016.1:0-12573 GCF_023721935.1 Panthera uncia | reverse complement strand
TCTCTGGGGACACTGCCAGCCTTGTATTCACTTCCACTGGAAACCAGTCTTGTGCTGAATGTTGACATTATTCACTAGAACATGAGCTGAATAGTAAATTGCATATTTCTTTAAAAGTTTCTAGAACAGTGATTTTCAAAATTTTTGGAGGACATTCTCATTTGAGATTTGGAAGAAAGGAATAGACCCTATGCAGCATACAAATTTTAAGCAAGGTGGACAATTTTGGAGAGTTCAATGGTACCCTGCACCTCACCTCCGGCTTTCTATTCCAAGGAGTCCACCTTACAAACCTTCACTCTCAGGACATACTTACGGCAACAAGTTGGCTCTGTCCAGTGGGAATGAACTTTTACCAGTAACTATCAATTGGTGATGAGTTTATTCTCAAATACCCTGCTGATTAGATAAATATTCAAAAATACACTATAGCTCATCCACTTACTTGCACCACGGCAGAAAGAATGTAGTTACTACAGAGGGACAAAAGTAAATGTCATGACTGGGGGACAGCAGAGGAAAGACACATAGTTTTCAGCTGTAAAGGTTTCAAGTATACTAGTTGGGTTTCCCAGAATCAGGGACCTCTCACTTTTTGGCAATGACTCGGAAAACAATATTTTAATATTGGGAAATTACAACTTCAACAGACAATTATCAGAAGGCGCTTGGGCAAAAGTTTCTATATGTGATGAATTTGAGAACCGTTTCATCTGAGAAAAAGAAAATAAATGGTTAATAGTGAGTAGGCAACATTAGATAAAACCACTGACTGATGACTAAACCACAGTAATTGCTTCTTTAATCTTGATTTAGCTAACATTTAGACATTATTATTTCTTACCTCCTCCAACCAGTTATTGGATGGGTCAGCTTTTCAGGACAGCATGCTGTTGAAATTGCAGCAAATGGCCATGCCAGTAATATAATTAATGCAACCAGTAAGACACGGATTGGAAGCAGGATAATTCCAAGAAAGAAAATCTGCAAGTCAAAATTGATTAAAAAAAAAAAAAAAAAGATGAGTGGACAATATTGTAATGTTCTGGCTATCAGACTGAAACACGTCAGAGGAAAGTTTTGTGTTATTCGCGTGTTCACTAAAGGATAAACTGAACATTAACATGCACCAGACATGAAAATCTAAGCACAAGGGAAAAGAAACTACATCTGGCAAAAGCAACAGTGAATAAAACCAGGTACTATAATGACAACTTGATCTATTTATCAAGGAAGGTGATAGAAACAAAGTATCTGACTTAGCAGTCAGGGAAAGCTTCCTGGAGGAGTTGAAGGCTGAATGGTCTGGAAAGACAAGCACAGGGGTGCCCGGGTGGCTCGGTCAGTTAAGCATCCGGGTCTTGACTTCGTTTGGCTCAGGCCATCATCTCACGGTTCACGGGTTTCAGTCCCGCATCAGGCTCGGTGCTGGCAGTGCGAGAGCCTGCTTGGATTCTCCCTCTCTCTCTTTCTCTTCCTGTTTCTCTGCCTTTCCCAGCTCATGGACTCTCTCTCTGTCTCTCTCTCTCTCTCTCTCTCTCACTCTCAAAATAATAAACTTTTAAAAAAGAAAGAAAGACAAGCAGAAGCTAGCAAGGTGAGAGGGGAAATCGCTTTTTGAGAGCTGAGTGGAAGGAAGAGTGTTAATGAAGGTGTTAGAGTGTAAAGGAGTAAATGCATGATTTTTATACCTGCCAGTCCTTTATAATTAATAACAATAAGGAGACGGAGAAGAGAAAAGTACAAATAACAATAAAAAAATAAGGAAGAAGAATGAAAACTAAAAATAACCAACAACACATGAGGGCTTACTAGGAAGCAGGCACTCTAAGCACTTGGCAGGTGGTGACCTATTTGATTCCTATGACCTTAGGTTGTTTTACCTCCAGGAAGGGATGGCAAAGAGGAAGCTAAGTGAAGCTACTTTAAGATGACAGTTACCAAGTAGCAGCACCAGGGTTTGAACCCAGCTTGGTTACAGAGCCCTTGCTCTTCATCCTATACCATCTTGACTTTTAAATACACAGCCCTTATGCATTCCAGATCACCTTTCTTCTATTAGCCAAATACACTACTCACACAGTGCTGTCCTTCTGCCTCTATTGCCCCTTGATGGAAATCTGAGCATCATCAAACAATTTATGAGAGACACCAAAATTGTTCCACTTTTCTATCGAATGATTTAACATACAATTCAATCTCTATCAAGTTATCTGTGTGCCTGTGTGCATGTTTGAAGTCAAAATTACATATGAGGAAAATGCACGGATCTTAAGTACATAATTCAGTGAGGTTTGATAAATATGTACCCTTGCAACACCAGTCAAGACACAGAACATGTCTACCATCCAGAGAGTCATCTTGGGCCTCTTCCAGTGAATCCCTACCCTTTTAGGCAACCAATTCTGGATTTCCATCACCATGGATTAGTTTTGTCTGTTCTTGAACGTCATATAAATGAATCATACATCATGCATTCTTATGCGTCTACCCTCTCCCAGTTAACATAATGTGTTTTGAAATTCAACTATGTGATTTTGCAAATCAGTAATTCATTTTTTTTTATTGCAGAATATAGTTCCAGTGTATTGCCTGCATGACAATCTGTTTATCTATTATTATGTTGATGAATCTTTCGGTCGTTTCCAGTTGTGGGCTCTTATGACTAAAGCCACTATGAACATTCTTCTAGGAGACTTTTTGTGGATGTGGGTTTTCATTTCTCTTGAGTAACTACCTAGGAGTGGAACTGCTGGGTCATAGATAGTTTAACTTCATCAGAAATTGCCAAACCACTTTCCACAGTGGTTGTATCATTTTAAAGTATTACTGGCAATGTATGGGAATTTCAGTCATTTGTACATCCTTACCAACATTTGGTCTTAGTATTCTTTTTAATTTTTTTTAAATGTTTATTTATTTTTGAGACAGAGAGAGACAGAGCATGAACGGGCGACAGTCAGAGAGAGAGGGAGACACAGAATCTGAAACAGGCTCCAGGCTCTGAGCTGTCAGCACAGAGCCCGACGCGGGGCTTGAACTCATGGACCGTGAGATCATGACCTAAGCCGAAGTCGGACGTTTAACCGACTGAGCCACCCAGGTGCCCCGGTGGTATTCTTTTAAAAAAAAAAGTCAGGGTTCCTGGGTGGCTCAGTTGATTGAGCACCCGACTTTGTTCGGCTCAGGTAATGATCTCACAGTTTGTGAGTTTGAGCCCCACATCAGGTTCACAGCTGTCAGATCCTGCTTCGGATCCTCTGAACCCCTTTCTGCCCCTCATGCTCTCTCTCTCTCTCTCAAAAACGAATGAACATTTAAAAAAAACTTCTGGGGTGCCTGGTGGCTCAGTCAGTTAAGCGTCTAACTCTTCATTTTGGCTCAAGTCATGATCGCATGGTTCATGAGATCGAGTCCCACATGGGGCTCTGTGCTGTCAGCCCTGCTTGGGATTTTCTCTCTCCCTCACTCTTTCTCGAAACTAAGATAAATATTAAAAAATCAACTTTATTAAGGCATAATTTACATAAAATAAAATGCACCTATTTTAAGTGTAGAGAGGATGAGTTTTCAAATATATCCTTATGCAAACACCACCACAACCGGGATATAAAACAGTCCAATCACCCAAAAAAGTTCCTTTGTGCCACTCAGCAGTTAGTATACCCTCCCTGGTCCTCGGTAACCACTGACAGGCTCTTTTTCACCCTAGTCTTGCCTGTCCTAGATTGTCACATAGAGATCACACAGTATGCATTCTTTTCTGTCTGGCTTCTTTCCCTTCATATTTTTGAGATTCTACCTGTCGTCATTATGTACCAAAAAGACATAATGTCAATACATAACATGGTAAAGTCTTTTAAATTGCAGAGTATTATTCCACTGTATGAATATATCATGATTCATTTATCCATTCATTTGCTCATGGACATTTGGCCTATTACAAGTTTTTAGCTATTATGAATATAGCTCCCATGGACATTAAAGCTCAAATCTCTGGTGCTCATACATTTTCACTTCACCAGGAGTGAAGCCATTGGGTCAGAATGGATAAATTTATAAGACACTACCAAACAGTTTCCCAAACGGGTTGTATGATTTTATGTCTCCACTGACAAAACATGGAAGTTTCTGTTGCTTCATATCCTCACCAATATTCGGTGCTGTCAGTCTTTGTGGGCATTCAAGGGGGCGTAAAATAATATCTCAATGTGGTTTTAATTCACATTTCCTTGATGAACCATGATGTTGAGCACATTCTTCATGTGCTTACCGGTCATTCCTCTAACTTTTTATGTTAAGTGTCTGTTCAAATCTTTGGCCTATGTTTATTGGGTTGTTAGTCATTCTCTTATCAATTTGTAGGAGTTCTTTATATGTTCCACATACAAGACCTTTGTCATTATATGTATTAAAATATTGAAATATTTTCTTCCATTCTATGGCTTGCTTTTTCATTTTCTTAATGATTATCTTCTGATGAGAAGAATTTTAATTCTGATGCAGACTAATTTATCAAGTTTTAGTTTTAGTTTTCTGTGTCCTTTCTAAGAAATCTTTACTTATCTCAAGGTCATGATGATATTTTACATTCTTTTCTAGAAGCTGTATGGTTTTGATCTATGACCCATCTTAAATTACTTTCTGTGTGTGGTGTGAGGTAGGGATCATGGTTTGTTTTTGTCCACAGCTTTATCTAGTTGTTCCAACACTATTTGTTGAAAAGACCTGATACTCCATAATGACTTTCTTGGCAACTCTGTTAAAAATCAGTTGAACACATATGTGTGGGCTCTCTATTATGGTTCATTTATTGGTTGATATGATTGATTCATCTATTCTGTCAATACCTCATCCTCTCCACTTCTGTCACTCTTTTTAGTAAGTCTTGAAATCAGGTAGTAAATGTTCTGTAGGTTTTTCTTCAAACTTTTTTGGGGTTAATCTAGATCCTTTGCATTTCATCCATACATACATTTCAGAATTAATTTTTCAGTTTCCACACAAACAAAAAAGTCTCTTGAGATTTCAATGAATCTATAGGGTTTATTGAATCTATAGATCGATTTGGAAGGAATTATCACCATAATAATATTGATTCTTCCAATTTATAAACATGATATATCTCTCTCCACTTATGTTAAGTTTCATTAATTTCTCACAATGGTGTTTTGTTGTTTTCAGTGTACTGGTTTTACATATTTTTGGTTAAATACATTCCTAGTTATTTAACGTTATTTTATTGCTATTATAAATAAAATCATTTAATTTTATTTGGCAATTGTTTGCTACTAGTATATAGACCTATAACTGATTTTAAGTTTTACGCTTATACCCTACAACCTAGTCAACTTCACATATTAATTCTGGTTGTTAGTCATTTTGCAGATTCTTTAGGATATTCTATGTATACAAACATGACATCTGTGAATAAGTACAGTTATACCTTTTCTGCTTTTTTTATTTTTAATTTTTAAAACTTTAAAATTCCAATATAATGAACATACAGTGTTACATTAGTTTCAGGTGTGCAATATAGTGGTTGAACAATTCCATACATCACCTGATGCTCATCAAGACAGGTGCCTTAATCCCCATCACCTATCTTATCCACCCTCCCCACTCACTTCCCCTCTGGTAACCATCAGTTTGTTCTCTATGGTTATGAGTCTGTTTCTTGGTTTGTCTCTTTTTCCCCTTTGCTCATTTTGTTTGTTTGTTTCTTAGATTCCACATATAAGTGAAATCATATGGTATTTGCCTTTCTCTGACTGGCTTATTTCTCTTTCCTTTTTAATCTGTATGTCTTTTGTTTCTTTCTCCTCCTATTTTATTGCACTGACTAGGACCCCCACTTCAACATTGAATAGAAGTGTTGAACAAGATATTTGTCTTGCTCCCAAACTTTGGGGGAACAGGCTCACTACTTCACCATTATGATGCTAGCTACAGGGGTTTCATAGATACCTATTATTACATTGAGAGAGTTCCCTCTTATTTCTATTTTCCTGAAAATTTATTTAAACATCAGTGGATGTTGAATTTTGTCAAATGAGTTATCAAAATTTCTGCATCCATTGAAATGATCATATACTTCTTATCATATGTTTGGCTAATAAGATAAATTACATTGAAATATAAATTTTTGTAGGTTAAACCAACCTTGTATTCCTGGGATAAACCAAACATGGACAGGATATATTATCTTTTCCACACATTGCTATATTTGACCTGCTAATAGTTTAAGAGTTCTTATATCAGGATCATGAGGGAAATTGGTGTGTAACTTCCTTTTCTTATAACATTTTTTTCCCCCAGATTTTGGTATTAAGATGATGCTAACCACATATGTTTTTGTATAGTGTCTTCATTTTCATTTATCTCAAAGTATTTACTAATTTTTATGATTTCGTCTCTGAATCATTGATTTTTTAGGAGTAATTTAACTTCCACATATTTGTGAACTTCCCAGTTTTTTTCTGTTATTTTTTTCTTTTTTTCTTTTAAAAAAATTTTTTTTAATGTTTATTTGTGAGAGAGAAAGACACAGACAGAGAGAGTGTGAGTGGGGAAGGGGCAGAGAGAGAGAGGGAGACACAGAATCTGAAGCAGGCTCCAGGCTCTGAGCTGACAGCACAGAGTCCGATATGGGGCTCAAACCCACAAACTGTGAGATCATGACTTGAGCTGAAGTCGGACACTTAACTGACTGAGCCACCCAGGTGCCCCTCTGTTATTTTTTTCTAATTTAGATACACTGTGGTTGAAGAACATATATATATATGTATATATATAGACATGTATATATACATGTATATATCTTAGGGCTAGCTAATGTGTTGTTCAAGTTTTTTCCTTGTTTATACTCTGTTTCACTGTTCTACTATTGAAAGTAGGGACTTGAAGTCTATAACTACCATTGTTGAATTGTCTATTTCTCCCTTCAATCTGTTTTGCTTTGTGTATTTGGGGCTCTGTTGTTAGGTGCATATATGGCTCTAATTGTTATATTTTCTAGATGAATCAACCCTCTTATTATAAAGTGTCCTCCTTTATCTCTAGTAACAATTTCTGTCTTAAAGTCTATTTTATTTAATATTAATATAGCCCCTCCAATTGTCTCTTGGTTACTGTTTGCATGGTATATCTTTCTCTGTCCTTTTATTTTCAGCCTATGTGGGTCTTTGAATCTGAAGTGTGTCTTTTTAGATAACATAGAGTTGGATTATATATTTTTAATCCATTCTTCCAGTCTCTGCCTTTTAATTAGTGTGTTTAATCCATTTATAGTTAATGTAATTACTGATAAGACTTAATCTGCTCTTTTACTATTTGCTTTCTACATATCTTATGTATTTTCATTTCTATATTTCTCCATAAAGTTATTTTATGTTAAACAGATATTTTTATAGTGTACCATTTTAATTCCCTTGTCACTTCATTTAAAATTATTTTCGGGGCGCCTGGGTGGCTCAGTCGGTTCAGCGTCCGACTTCGGCTCAGGTCACGATCTTGTGGTATGTGAGTTCGAGCCCTGCGTCGGGCTCTGTGCTGACTGCTCAGAGCCTGGAGCCTGTTTCAGATTCTGTGTCTCCCTCTCTCTCTGACCCTCCCCCGTTTGTGCTCTGTCTCTCTCTGTCTCAAAAATAAATAAACGTTAAAAAAAAAAAATTTAAATTTTTTTTAGTGGTTGCTGTAAGTGTTCCCATCTTCACTAACCTAGTTTGGATTAATGCTAACTTAATTGTAATAGTATACAAAAATTGTGCTTCTATATCTCTATCTCCTCCTTCCTCCTGTTTGCTTATATTGTCATACAAATTACATCTTTATACACTATATGTTTATCAACACATATTTCTAATTGCTTTATGTAGTTGTCTTTTAAATCACATAGAAGACAAAAGGATTTACAAGTAAAAATTATTTTTATATTGTCTTTTATATTTATACATGTAGTTATCTTTACCAGTATTTTTTTTATTTCTTCATTTGGATTGGAGTTGCTCTCTAGTATTATTTCAACCAAAGTTCTCCCTGTAGTATCTCTTTCAGGGAATGTGTGCTCGGGACAAATTCTCTCAGTTTTTGTTTAATTTCCCTTTTACTTTTGAAGGAGAGTTTTTCTGACTCTATAATTCTTGGTTGACAACCTTCTACTTTCAACACTTTGAGTATATCATCCTAGTGCCTTCTGGCCTCCATGGTTCCTGATGAACAATCAGACATTAATCTTATTCAAGATCTCTTTGTATATGATGAGTCTGCTTTCAAGATTCTCTCTTCTTCTTTGGCTTTTAACAGTTTGATTATGATGTGTCTGGGTATAGTTTATCTTTGAGTTTATTATGCTTGTAAGTCATTAAGCTTCTTGGATGTGTAAATTAATGTTTTTTTCACTGAATCTGGAAAGTTTCCAGCCATTTTTTCTTCAATTATTCTTTGCCTCCTTCTGTGGCTCCCATTATGCTTATGTTGATACACGTGATGGTGTCCTATGGGTCTCTTTTCTGTATCTTTTTTCTGCTCAATTTTCTGTATCCTTTTTTCTTTATATTCTTCATACTAGTTAATCTCAATTGCTCTATCTTTAACTTTGCTGATTCTTCTGTTTGTTCAAGTCTGCTGTTGAGTCCCTCTAGTGAATTTTTCATGTCACCTACTGTACTTTTTAATTCCACAATTTCTATTTGGTTCTTTAAAAAAATTTTTTTTAATGTTTATTTATTTTTGAGAGAGAGAGAGAGAAAGAGAGAGAGAGCTAGTGGGGGAGGTGCAGAGAGAGAAGGAGACACAGAATCCAAAGCATGCTCCAGGTTCTGATCTGTCAGCACAGAGCCCAATGTGGGGCTCGACTCATAGATTGCGAGATCATGACCTGAGCCGAAGCTGGATGGTTAACTAACTGAGTCACCCAGGTGTCCCTTGGTTCTTTTTTATAATTTCTATCTCTATCTCTATTTGGTGATACATTGTCTCATATTTTCCTTTAGTTCTTTAGACATGGTTTCCTTTAGTTATCTGAACATATTTAAAGTATCTAATTTAAAGTTCTTGGATAGTAGGTCCAATATCTGGGCTTCCTCAAGGATAGTTTGTATTGACTCCTATTTTTCCTATTTATGGGACATACTTTATTGTTCTTTGCATATCTTGCAATTGTTTTTGTTAAAAACCATTTTAAGTAATATGACAACTCTGAAAATCATATTCTTTTCCATCACCAGGGTTTATTGTTGTTGCTGTTTGTTGTTGTTGTTATTTGTTTGTTCAGTGACTTTTATGAACTAATTCTATAAAACCTGTATTTTTTGTCATGTGTCATGTGTGGCTACTGAAGTCTCTGACCAGTTAGCTTAGTAGTCAGCTAATGATTAAATAAGATTTCCTTACATGCCTAGAACCAATAAGTTTCCCAGTGTTCGCAAAGAGTCTCTTGTGTGTATGTTGGAGCATATCTTCAACACACAGCCAAGAAGAAGTTCACAGCTCTGCCTTAGCTTTTACTTCCTGTTTGTACAAAGCCTAAAGATTAGCTAGAGGTGAGAGCTTAGGGTATTCTGTTGTTTTGTTTTGTTTTGTTTTCAGGTCACATGTATAGCCTTGGGTATACACACAGACCGATATAAGTGGATGCCCTTCTAGATTCCTATGAATATGTCAAATCTTTTTAAAGTCCCCTAAGGACATCTCATTCCCTAGCTTTTTCTTGTAAGGTTTTTGGTTAAGCCTATTGTTCGTTCCAATCTTTATTCACTGCTTCAGGCAGCTGTCATGTTAAGCAACTGCCTCTGATTGTTTTTGACAAACACCACTGGAGAAAAGACTGTTTGCACTGGGTGACCTCCAAGGCAGGTCAAATAAGCCTTGCACACAGTCTTGCAAATGACCTAGAAATAACCTTTACTGCAAGAAAGTACCATAGCATAGACCCTGAACAGACAGTTAGAATGAAGTTATAGTATATTCATACAATTTACTCACATTCACAATTAGTAGCTAATACAAAATTTAATTAAGTTGTCAAACATTGGGCAACTTTTTTATGTGCCATTTCCAGGTTTGCAACAAATAATGGTATTTAACAGTAAATAAACCATTTTTGAGGAACCTTTTGACAAATTAAAAGGATTCTCCACCATATTTCCATTTGGTACATCATCTCTGGAGGGAGGCCTTCTTTCAACACTCTCAGAGTTATCTCCTCTGGATTTTCTTCATAGGACTACTAAAACATGGAATTTCATATTTTTTGTATTTGTTTAACTTTTTCAGTGAAACATAAGCTTTAGATAGGCAGGGTCCTTATTTCTCTTGTCCACTGTTGTATCTCCAGAAATTAGAGTTGTGCCTGGTACCTAATAGACATTCAAAAAATATTGTTGGTGTGGTAAGTGCCCCACAGTTACTACCAAACACTCATTTCAATTCCATATTCTGTTGAGGAAATGAAAGCCAGGCAACTTATTTCCATGCCACTAAGCGGCAGACCCTTAAATTGTCAGAAAGAGAAGAGGAAGGGCAAAGCTAAGTCTTACAGTGAGATACACAAGTGACAACAGTCCTTAAGCGAGATATTGATCATTATTCAAGGTTAAGTTGAGTCTGAATTGATCATAGTAAGTCATACTTAAATGAAAGTATATCCACCTTTTAAACTTGGTAATATAGATAACATTGTTTTTCAACCAAGTCTAGTTAAATCTTCCCTTTGCCCAGACTGTTCAAGACATTGAAACCTCTCTGGTATCTCTGGTCTATATTTTTAATTTAAAAAGCAAAAGCAAAACAAAACAAAAAACCTAGACTATATTCAACTCCGTTCAATACAAGTAGTAAATTTTAAGTAGAGTATAAAATTTGTAGACAACAAATAGCATAGCTATCAATATTAAGATCAGCAAACAGTCCAGATTCTTTCACACATTATCCCACTTAATTTTAACCCTCCTTTGATGTAAGACTATCCCAATTTAATCAATGAGGAAAGTGAAGTTCAGAGAGGTTAAGTAACTTGGCCAAAGTCATACAACTAATAAATGGCAGGGCCTGAGCAGGTTTTCTAAGACTAGTGATCTTTCCATTATACTACAGCTCTTGTAGAGTTATTTGAAAGTGCTCTCCAAACAATAACAGGTCATGTATAAAAAAGAAAAACAAACAAAACAATTTACTCTAGATGTAATATAAATATAAATAAATATAAATATATACCACTTTGACCCTCTCTCCAAAATATAAAGCCAAATAGACATACTTTCATTGAAGAATGACTGATTTGACCAAATCAGACTAAAATTAATCCTGTGTGATAGTCAATGTATTTAGAAGTGTTTCAGAAATTTTAAGATACAAAGGGACTATCTGTCCATTTAAAGACACTAGGGTCGAATTTTTAAACATTTAGCTTCTTTACAAAGAGGTATTACTACATTATCTTCCTCTTCCTCTCTCGCACCCTTCTTCAACAGATGCCCATTACTCTAACCTGCCTCCACTGTGGAGGACAATGGTCTCAGCACATGTAAGAGGGCTATGCAAATATTGCACGATTTCAAAGTTGCAGTAAAGAAACGTGTGAGATGGACAGGAAAACATGAACCCCCCCCTTCTTTTTTCATGCAGAACACACAGGACAAATGTAGCTTGCACATTCTATCTTGTTCTTTGATCGCTAACTTTACCAAAGAGGAAGTCCAAAGAGGGAGTTGTAACTGCTAATGGTAAAAGCAGCGCTTTACAAGAAAAAGGAAAGAAAAGGAAACTTCCTTTTTGTGTTCAGCAATTCTTAACAGTGGAAAAAAGTTTCAAGAAGCGTTGACTCTAGAAGTGATTGAGTGAAGAATGATCCAGGGTGATGACTTTTGAAACACGTTAAGCTGACCCACGTTATCCCTTTTCCTAGATTCGGATTTCCTCCCCTTGATGCCCCTGTTCAGCTAGATCATCCCAGCCTTACTTCTTTCCTTGTTCTAATTCCAGACCCGGGTTCTCTGCGTTCTCCCTCACTCTTCACATCCCAGACTGCCTCCTCTCCTTCCCTAAGGCAAAAAAAAAAAAAACTTCCCCAAGCCCACTCTCCTATAGATTGCCCACCCCCCCCCCACTCCACACTAACAAACTCGAGTTGAAGTTCTTGTCACAGATTCATCTCCCTTCTCAGCACAGAATGTTTCCTGTGCCACTGGCCTGCTCAGTCTTCTCTTGTTTAGGACTCACCTCTCAGACCCACATGTTCTTTGCATTTGCTCTTCTCACACACCTTCAGACCATCCTCCACTTGTCCTCAATTCTCACACCTACACCTCTGCCCCTTCCAGACTCGTGGTCCCTTCAAAAGCCCTCAGTTCCTAGATCCCACATCTCATTCTTCCTCAGAGCCTTTGCTTCTCAGACTCGCAACCCTCCACCCCTGCCACACCCACACTCCCTTCCGACAACTGACCCTGTCATATCAAGGGCCCTTCCCTGAATCTGTCTCCCCTCTCAGACCCACATCCCTCTCCTAGACCTGCCTCCTCTCTGTGACCCACATCCCTCCCCTGGATCTGCCTCCCCTCTCAGACCCACACC
>NW_026059015.1:12379-12610 GCF_023721935.1 Panthera uncia | reverse complement strand
GATGCTAAGTGAAATAAGCCATACAGAGAAAGACAGATACCATATGTGTTCACTCTTATGTGGATCCTGAGAAACTTAACAGAAACCCATGGGGGAGGGGAAGGAAAAAAAAAAAAAAAAGAGGTTAGAGTGGGAGAGAGCCAAGGCATAAGAGACTGTTAAAAACTGAGAACAAACTGAGGGTTGATGGAGGGTGGGAGGGAGGGCAGGGTGGGTTATGGGTATTGAGGA
>NW_026059015.1:0-12279 GCF_023721935.1 Panthera uncia | reverse complement strand
GGGTGGGTTATGGGTATTGAGGAGGACACCTTTTGGGATGAGCACTGGGTGTTGTATGGAAACCAATTTGACAGTAAATTTCATATATTAAAAAATAAAAAAATAAAGAAATCATGCAGGTGAGAAGAGAGTAGAATGAAATATTTAAGGGGCACCTGGGTGGCTTAGTTGGTTAAGTATCTGACTTCAGCTCAGGTCATGATCTCACAGTTCGTGAGTTCAAGCCCCACATTGGGCTCTGCACTGGTGGTGAGGAGCCTGCTTGGTATTCTTCCTCTCCCTCTCTCTCTCTGCCCCTTCCTCACTTGCACTCTGTCTCTCTCTCTCTCTCTCTCTCTCTCTCAAAATAAATAAATAAAATTTTAAAAAAAGAAATATTTAAAGTGTTGAAAGAACAACAACAGCAACAAAAACAGCCTACAGTTCCATGTCCAGCAAAATTATCTTTCAAAAGTGAAGAAGAAATACTTTTCTCAGACAAACAAAAACAGATAATTTGTTGCCTGTAGACCTGCCTTTCAAAACATGTTGAAACGAGTTCTTCACAGGAAAGGAGTATTATTTCTGTCATAAACTCAGATTTTCATAAAGAAAGGAAGAACAGTAGAGAAGGAATACATGAAGAGAAAACAAAACCTTCTTTTTCTTACTCTTAATGATCTGATGGATCACTAAGCAACAGGGACACCTGGGTGGTTCAGTTGGTTAAGCGTCTGACTTTGGCTCAGGTCATGATCTCACAGTTTATGAGTTCAAGCCCCACATCAGGCTCCACATTGCACAGAGCATGCTTGGGATTCTCTCTCTATGCTGTCCCTCTCTCTCTCTCTCTGCACCTTCCCCTCTCGAGCTCTCTCTCAAAAGAAATAAACTTTAAAAAATAAATAAATAATAACCACTTTTTAAAAATAAATAAATAAAACAATAACAGCAACAATGTATTAGGTGATAATAGTGTACGGAAAAGTGAAAAGAATAACATCAATGTTATAAGAGAGAGGAGGCAGAAAGTGGTACATATATCACTTATGAAGTGGTATAGAGTTATCTGAAAGTGGACTTAGATTATTTGTAAATGTATAGTGTTAAACTCCAAGGCAACCCCCAAAAATGTTTTGCAAAGAAGTATAATTGATTTACTAAGAAAGGAGAGAAAATGGAATCATAAAATGATCGATTAAAACCAGAGAAGACAGAAAAAGAGAGGAAGACAAAAAGAAACAAAGAGAAAGTACAATGACTACAAAACAGTTATAAATATGGTAGATATTAATCCAACTATTTCAATAACAACTTAAAAAAAATTTTTAACGTTTATTTTTGAGACAGAGAGAGACAGAGCATGAACGGGGGAGGGTCAGAGAGAGAGGGAGACACAGAATCTGAAATAGGCTCCAGGCTCTGAGCTGTCAGCACAGAGCCCGACGCGGGGCTCGAACTCACGGACCACGAGATCATGACCTAAATTGGACGCTTAACCGACTGAGCCACCCAGGCGTCCCTTCAATAACTACTTTAAATGTGAATAGTCTAAATATACCAATTAAAAGACAGAGATGGACAGAGTAGATTAAAAAAAAATCAGACCCAACCATATGTTGTTGTGTACAAGAACCCACTTCAAATATAGAGACACAAAGAGATTAAAAGGAAAGGAAAAGATACACCTTGCTAACACCAATCAAAATAAAGCTGGAATAGCTATATTCATTTCAGACAAAGCAGATTTTAGAATAAGAGAAATCATCAGGGTTAAGGAAAGGCATTACCTAATGACAAAGGGGTCAGTTCCCCAAGAAGAGACGGCAATCCTTTATGCGTATGTATCTAACAATAAAGCATCAAAATATGTGAATCAAAACCTGATAGGGCTACAATGAGAAATAGACAAATCCACTGTCACAGTTGAAGACTTCACACCTTTATCAGGAATTGACAGAAAATCAATGAGAATGTGGTTGAAGTGAATGGCACCATCAATCAACTGGACCTAATTGACATTTATAGACTTCATCCAACAACAGCAGATGACACATTTTTCTCAAGCTCACATGGAATATTCATCAATAATGACTGAATTCTGGGCCATAAAACACACTTCAACAAATTTAAAATAGAAATCACTCAAAGTATGCTCTCAGATCACAATGAAATTAAACTAGAAATCAATAATGAAAAGTAGCTGCAAATTCCCCAAATATTTAGACATTAAACAGCACACCCCTAAATAACAAATAGGAAGTCTCAAGAAAAACTTTAAATATTTTGAATAGATGAGAGTGAAAAAGTATTTGGGTCTCTACATGTCCCTGACCCCGCAACGTACACATAAAGGTAGGACGTCATCCCTCCTCTGCCCTGGCAAAAGATAGGAAATTTACTCTCTGGAGATGTTGCTTTGAAATCTGGACTCAGGACAACAAGCATAGCCAAGGGTAGTAGAGAGTAAGGGAAACTAATATTCTTCCTTTTTTTTTTTTTTTTTACATTTATTTATTTATTTTTGAGAGACAGAGACAAAGCACAGGCGGGGGATGGGCAGAGAGAGAAGGAGACACAGAATCCAAAGCAGGCTCCAGGCTCCGAGCTGTCAGCACAGAGCCCCACGTGGGGCTTGGGCTCACAAACCATGAGATCACGACCCGAGCCGGTCCGACACTCAACCGACTGAGCCACCCAGGCGCCCCAGGAAACTAATATTCTACACATCACTTTTCTGCTCTACTTCCCAAGCACCTAATATTGACTAGAAATATGGCCCTGTAGCAACAGAATAATGGCCCCCCAAGGACACCTACTTCCTAATCCACAGAACCTGTGCATGTGTTGTGTTACATGATAAGGGAAAACTAATAGGGTATTAATAAACCTGGATTATTTGGGTGGGACCAATGTAATCAGAAGGGTCCTAATAAGTGAATGAGACATCTATGTGTCTTTGAAGATGGAAAAGGACCACAGCCAAGGAAGGGGGGGGGGGGGGCAACCTTTAGAAGAAGCTAGAAAAAGCAAGAAAACAGATTATTCCCTAGAGCCTCCAGAAAGGAACACAGCCTTGCTGACTCCTTGATTTTAGCCCAGTCAGACCCTTGTCAGACTTCTGACCTCCAGGACTGTAAGATGTAAATATATATTGTTTTAAGACAGACGTTTGAGGTAATTGGTTAGAGCAGTAATAGAAACACAGTTCCCTTTTCAGAAAGTGTAGACTTTGAAATGGCCAGTGCAGGTCCCCGGTCCTTCTTCCCCCTTTAGCACATGCTCCACCCAGATTTAACATATACATTTCCAAGTTGTATATACAAAGCATCAGTTACACACACAAAAAGCTGTTTTTTATTCACACACACACAAATCTCTTTCTTGTATGCTGACAATTTCATAACAGATGCTGACATTTTCAAGCAGGCTATGCCCCCAGATATGCACATATTCCAAATTTTCTTACCAAAAGCAACCTAGCCAGGCCAGGTACATCCTGGCAAAAAGCATTCTAGAAACGATCACTCTTTCTGCTTGTCGATACCATCTCATCAGCTTGTTCACAAGAAGATCTGACATGGTCATTTTTTCCCCCCTCTCCTCTGGCATTCCTAAGGAAGGTTGGATAAGTAACAGACCAGCTGCTAACCCTTTTCGGTCCCAGATGGTATAAAAAGAAACATTCAGAAAATCTTGGAAATCAAAAATATGATAGTGGAGGGGCACCTGGCTGGCTCAGTCAGTTAAGTGTACGACTTCAGCTCAGGTCATGATGCCACGGTTTGTGGGTTTCAGCCCCACGTCAGGCTCTGTGATGACAGTTCAGAGCCTGGAACCTGCTTTGGATTCTGTGTCTCCCTCTCTCTCTGCCCCTCCCTTGATTATTCTCTCTCTCTCAAAAATAAATAAACACATTTTCCAAAACCCTTTAGAAAATATATATATTTAAATATATATTATATAAATATATAAATATATATAGAATATATATGTATATTGAATATATATATATGATAGTGGAAATAATATTTCAACAGAAAGATTGAAATGTAATGCCAAGGAAATCTCCCCTAAGATAGAGCAAAAGATAGAGACGAAAAACAGAACAAACAAAAAATATTGAATGATCAACCTAGCAGGTAAGTCAAATAATAAGAATTCCAGAGAAAGGAAACCAAGTTTTAACACGAGGAAGTGATATGTTACATTAACATATGTGATATGTTAAATAACAGCAAGTTTTCTTCCAACTAAGGAGAGTAAGTTTCTAGCTTGAAAGGGACCTCCTAGAAAACTGCACAATGAATTGGGGGGAGGGATTTGAAAAAAATCACACAAAGGATCATTGTCGTGACATTTCAGAATACCAAGGATAAAAGGAAGATCCTAAAGCTTCCAGAGAAAGGGAAAAAAATCTCAAATACAAAAGATCAGTAATCACGATGGCACTAGACTTGAATAGGAACACCGAAAGCCAGAAAATAATGAAGCAATGACTTCAGAAATTCTTAGGAGAAATGATCTGCAACCCACTGGCACCAAAAACTATTAAGTATAAAGGTAGTATAAACACTATTAAGTATAAAGGTATTATGAAAACAGCAACTCAGGTTGCCTGAGTGGCTCAATCGGTTGGACAGCCAGACGACTTTGGGTGTCAGTTCAGGTCTTGATCTCAGGGTCATGAATTCACGTCCCACATTGGGCTCCATGCTGGGCATGATGCCTACTTAAAAATAATAATAATAATAATAATAATAATAGTAAAAATGTAATAATAATAATAATAGGGGCACCTGGGTGGCTCAGTTGGTTGAGCATCTGAATCTTGATTTCAGCTCAGGTCATGATCTCACAGTTGGTGAGTTCGAGCCCCACATTAGTCCTTACACTGACAGCATGGAGCCTGCTTGGGATTCTCTGTTTCCTTCTCTGCCTCTCTCCCCCTTACTCTCTATCTCTCTCAAAAAAACAAATAAACTTTAAATTAATAATAGTAATAAATTAAAATTAAAAAATAAACTATTTTTACATGCCAAATCTTGAAGTGACTAGAAAAATCCATCTAAACAGTGAATACTACAGAAAATAAGACTTAGGGCTTCATAAATGGAGAATCCAGCCCAGAAGAGAGACCATGAAAATTATGAAAGTGAGGAGGAGGAGATCTAAAATAAATATGAGACAAGCTAGAAAATAAGTCATGCAGAATGGAAAAGGAGGGAGGAAAATGGCAGATTCAGGAGAAACACCTGCCAGGTCTCCAACTGGATGTACAGACAAATGGATGAATGGGTGGGTGGATGGATGGATGGATGGATGGTTGGAGACAGACCAAGGGCAAGAGAAAGAGAAAGGCTGATAAGCTAACTGATATTTATCAAGTTTTATTTTAAAGGATAAGCTCTGCATTTGTATTGTATTTTTATGAATTATAATAGATAGCACATTCATATGATTCCAAAAAAAAAGCACATGAATTCATCCACCTGTCCACCCCTTCACAAACATAACTATTTAAAAAAATTTTTTTTTATTATGTTTATTTATTTTGTGAGAGAGACGGACAGAATGCAAGTGGGAGAGGGTCAGAGAGGGAGACAGAATCCGAAGCAGGCTCCAGGCTCTGAGCTATTAGCGCAGAGCCCGATGTGGGGCTCGAATCCATGAATGTGAGATCATGACCTGAGCTGAAGTTGGCAACTTAACAGACTGAGCCACCCAGATGCCCCCATAACTATTTTTATTAGTTTCTCACATGTCCTTTCAATATTCCTTTACATAAGAGTAATTTTATATATTTCTCACTATCTATATCTCCAGGATATATTCTTATGAGTAGGAGTTCCAGGTCAGAGAATAAATGCAATTGTGATGTTGATAGACATTGCCAAATTGCCCTGCATAGAGATTTTAGCATTTTCAATCACACCAAGAATATCTGAAAGCGCTTGTTTCCCCACAGCTTTGCCAACAGCATGCATTATAACTTTTAGATTTTTGATGATCTGAGAAGTGAAAATGGTATATGCAGCATTAATTTGCCTTTAACTATTTTTGTATTTATATTTCTTTTCTGTGAAATCACTTCCCATGTCCTTTGGCCCTTTTTTGATCTAGTTACTTTTTTCTCATTGACTTTTATGTGTGTGACTATATTGAGAGAAGATCTATTCTTTTTTTTTTTTAATGTTTCTTTTTGAGAGAGAGAGAGAGAGAGAGCAGGGGAGGTGCAGAGAGAGAGGGGACAGAGGATCTGAAGCAGACCCCAAAATGACAGCAGCAATCCCAATGTGGGGGGATCCAACTCATGAACCATGAGATCATGACCTGAGCTGAAGTTGGACACTCAACCGACTGAGCCACCCAGGTGCCCCAAGAGAAGATCCATTCTTCTGACAAAGAGTTTGGAAACTAAACAATATTATTTGGGATAAAGAAGACATGTGGGGTAAAAAGGTGTAAGGGTTCCAAGGGCTCTTCCACAATAGGAGGTCAGTAAATAACACCTCAAAATCCTAAGTCAAGAAATAGCATTATTCCCTGTTATTTTAAAATGTGGAAAAAATACTAAACAACAGTCTAATGAGTTGAAAATGCCTTCCTCTAAAGAATGAAAATTAGGAGAGAGAGGGAAGATGGCGGCGTAGGAGGACGCTGGGCTCACTGCGCGTCCTGCTGATCACTTAGATTCCACCTACACCTGCCTAAATAACCCAGAAAACCGCCAGAGGATTAGCAGAACGGAGTCTCTGGAGCCAAGCACAGACAAGAGGCCCACGGAAGAAGGTAGGAAGGGTGGCGAGGCCGTGCGTGCTCCACGGACTGGCGGGAGGGAGCCGGGGTGGAGGGGCGGCCCACCGGCCAAGCAGAGCCCCTGAGTCTGGCTGGCAAAAGCTGAGGGGCCGGAGGGACTGTGTTCCGACAGCAAGCACGACTTAGCGTCTGGGAGGTCATAAGTTAACAGCTCTGCTCAGAAAGCGGGAAGGCTGGAGGACAAAGGGAGGGAGAGTTGCTGAGCCCCCGGACGACAGAGCTCAGCTTGGCGGGGAACAAAGGCACTCACCAGCGCCATCTCCCCCACCCATCCCCCAGACAAAATCCCAAAGGAAACCAGTTCCTGTCAGGGAACTTGCTTGCTCCGTGCAAACACCCAACTCTGTGCTTCTGCGGAGCCAAACCTCCAGCAGCGGATCTGACTCCCTCCCGCTGCCACAGGGCCCCTCCTGAATTGGATCACCTAAGGAGAAGCGAGCTAAGCCTGCCCCTCCTGCCCCCGTGCACCTTGCCTACCCACCCCAGCTAATACGCCAGATCCCCAACACCACAAGCCTGGCAGTGTGCAAGTAGCCCAGATGGCCACGTCACCCCACAGTGAATCCCACCCCTAGGAGAGGGGAAGAGAAGGCACACACCAGTCTGACTGTGGCCCCAGCAGTGGGCTGGGGGCAGACATCAGGTTGGACTGCGGCCCCGCCCACCAACTCCAGTTATACACCACAGCACAGGGGAAGTGCCCTGCAGGTCCTCACCACCCCAGGGACTATCCAAAATGACCAAACGGAAGAATTCCCCTCAGAAGAATCTCCAGGAAATAACAACAGCTAATGAACTGATCAAAAAGGATTTAAATAATATAACAGAAAGTGAATTTAGAATAATAGTCATAAAATTAATCGCTGGGCTTGAAAACAGTATAGAGGACAGCAGAGAATCTCTTGCTACAGAGATCAAGGGACTAAGGAACAGTCACGAGGAGCTGAAAAGCGCTTTAAACGAAATGCAAAACAAAATGGAAATGACGACAGCTCGGATTGAAGAGGCAGAGGAGAGAATAGGTGAACTAGAAGATAAAGTTATGGAAAAAGAGGAAGCTGAGAGAAAGAGAGATAAAAAAATCCAGGAGTATGAGGGGAAAATTAGAGAACTAAGTGATACACTAAAAAGAAATAATATACGCATAATTGGTATCCCAGAGGAGGAAGAGAGAGGGAAAGGTGCTGAAGTTGTACTTGAAGAAATAATAGCTGAGAACTTCCCTGAACTGGGGAAGGAAAAAGGCATTGAAATCCAAGAGGCACAGAGAACTCCCTTCAGATGTAACTTGAATCGATCTTCTGCACGACAGATCATAGTGAAACTGGCAAAATACAAGGATAAAGAGAAAATCCTGAAAGCAGCAAGGGATAAACGTGCCCTCACATATAAAGGGAGACCTATAAGACTCGTGACTGATCTCTCTTTTGAAACTTGGCAGGCCAGAAAGGATTGGCACGGTATCTTCAGTGTGCTAAACAGAAAAAATATGCAGCCGAGAATCCTTTATCCAGCAAGTCTGTCATTCAGAATAGAAGGAGAGATAAAGGTCTTCCCAAACAAACAAAAACTGAAGGAATTTGTCACCACTAAACCAGCCCTACAAGAGATCCTAAGGGGGATCCTGTGAGACAAAGTACCAGAGACATCACTACAAGCATAAAACATACAGACATCACAATGACTCTAAACCCATATCTTTCTATAATAACACTGAATGTAAATGGATTAAATGCGCCAACTAAAAGACATAGGGTATCAGAATGGATAAAAAAACAAGACCCATCTATTTGCTGTCTACAAGAGACTCATTTTAGATCTGAGGACACCTTTAGATTGAGAGTGAGGGGATGGAGAACTATTTATCATGCTACTGGAAGCCAAAAGAAAGCTGGAGTAGCCATACTTATATCAGACAAACTAGACTTTAAATTAAAGGCTGTAACAAGAGATGAAGAAGGGCATTATATAATAATTACACGGTCTATCCATCAGAAAGAGCTAACAATTATAAATGTCTATGCGCTGAATACCGGAGCCCCCAAATATATAAAACAATTGCTCATAAACATAAGCAACCTTATTGATAAGAATGTGGTCATTGCAGGGGACTTTAACACCCCACTTACAGAAATGGATAGATCATCTAGACACACGGTCAATAAAGAAACAAGGGCCCTGAATGATACATTGGATCAGATGGACTTGACAGATATATTTAGAACTCTGCATCCCAAAGCAACAGAATATACTTTCTTCCCGAGTGCACATGGAACATTCTCCAAGATAGATCATATACTGGGTCACAAGACAGCCCTTCATAAGTTTACAAGAATTGAAATTATACCATGCATACTTTCAGACCACAATGCTATGAAGCTTGAAATCAACCACAGGAAAAAGTCTGGAAAACCTCCAAAAGCATGGAGGTTAAAGAACACCCTACTAACGAATGAGTGGGTCAACCAGGCAATTAGAGAAGAGATTAAAATATACATGGAAACAAACGAAAATGAAAATACAACAATCCAAACGCTTTGGGATGCAGCGAAGGCAGTCCTGAGAGGAAAATACATTGCAATCCAGGCCTATCTCAAGAAACAAGAAAAATCCCAAATACAAAATCTAACAGCACACCTAAAGGAAATAGAAGCAGAACAGCAAAGGCAGCCTAAACCCAGCAGAAGAAGAGAAATAATAAAGATCAGAGCAGAAATAAACAATATAGAATCTAAAAAAACTGTAGAGCAGATCAACGAAACCAAGAGTTGGTTTTTTGAAAAAATAAACAAAATTGACAAACCTCTAGCCAGGCTTCTCAAAAAGAAAAGGGAGATGACCCAAATAGATAAAATCATGAATGAAAATGGAATTATTTCAACCAATCCCTCAGAGATACAAACAATTATCAGGCAATACTATGAAAAATTATATGCCAACAAATTGGACAACCTGGAAGAAATGGACAAATTCCTAAACACCCACACTCTTCTAAAACTCAATCAGGAGGAAATAGAAAGCTTGAACAGACACATAACCAGCGAAGAAATTGAATCGGTTATCAAAAATCTCCCAACAAATAACAGTCCAGGACCAGATGGCTTCCCAGGGGAGTTCTACCAGACGTTTAAAGCAGAGATAATACCTATCCTTCTCAAGCTATTCCAAGAAATAGAAAGGGAAGGAAAACTTCCAGACTCATTCTATGAAGCCAGTATTACTTTGATTCCTAAACCAGACAGAGACCCAGTAAAAAAAGAGAACTACAGGCCAATATCCCTGATGAATATGGATGCAAAAATTCTCAATAAGATACTAGCAAATCGAATTCAACGGCATATAAAAAGAATTATTCACCATGATCAAGTGGGATTCATTCCTGGGATGCAGGGCTGGTTCAACATTCACAAATCAATCAACGTGATACATCACATTAATAAAAAAAAAGAGAAGAACGATATGATCCTGTCAATCGATGCAGAAAAGGCCTTTGACAAAATCCAGAACCCTTTCTTAATAAAAACCCTTGAGAAAGTCGGGATAGAAGGAACATACTTAAAGATCAAAAAAGCCATTTATGAAAAGCCCACAGCTAACATCATCCTCAATGGGGAAAAACTGAGAGCTTTTTCCCTGAGATCAGGAACACGACAGGGATGTCCACTCTCACCGCTGTTGTTTAACATAGTGTTGGAAGTTCTAGCATCAGCAATCAGACAACAAAAGGAAATCAAAGGCATCAAAATTGACAAAGATGAAGTCAAGCTTTTGCTTTTTGCAGAGGACATGATATTATACATGGAAAACCCGATAGACTCCACCAAAAGTCTGCTAGAACTGATACATGAATTCAGCAAAGTTGCAGGATACAAAATCAATGTACAGAAATTAGTTGCATTCTTATACACTAACAATGAAGCAACAGAAAGACAAATACAGAAACTGATCCCATTCACAATTGCACCAAGAAGCATAAAATACCTAGGAATAAATCTAACCAAAGATGTAAAAGATCTGTATGCTGAAAACTATAGAAAGCTTATGAAGGTAATTGAAGAAGATACAAAGAAATGGAAAGACATTCCCTGCTCATGGATTGGAAGAATAAATATTGTCAAAATGTCAATACTACCCAAAGCTATCTACACATTCAATGCAATCCCAAGCAAAATTGCACCAGCATTCTTCTCGAAACTAGAACAAGCAATCCTAAAATTCATATGAAACCACAAAAGGCCCCGAATAGCCAAAGTAATTTTGAAGAAGAAGACCAAAGCAGGAGGCATCACAATCCCAGACTTTAGCCTCTACTACAAAGCTGTAATCATCAAGACAGCACAGTATTGGCACAAAAACAGACACATAGACCAATGGAATAGAATAGAAACCCCAGAACTAGACCCACAAACGTATGGCCAACTAATCTTTGACAAAGCAGGAAAGAACATCCAATGGAAAAAGACAGTCTCTTTAACAAATGGTGCTGGGAGAACTGGACAGCAACATGCAGAAGGTTGAAACTAGACCACTTTCTCACACCATTCACAAAAATAAACTCAAAATGGATAAAGGACCTGAATGTGAGACAGGAAACCATCAAAACCTTAGAGGAGAAAGCAGGAAAAGACCTCTCTGACCTCAGCCGTAGCAATCTCTTACTCGACACATCCCCAAAGGCAAGGGAATTAAAAGCAAAAGTGAAGTACTGGGACCTTATGAAGATAAAAAGCTTCTGCACAGCAAAGGAAACAACCAACAAAACTAAAAGGCAACCAACGGAATAGGAAAAGATATTTGCAAATGACATATCGGACAAAGGGCTAGTATCCAAAATCTATAAAGAGCTCACCAAACTCCACACCCGAAAAACAAATAACCCAGTGAAGAAATGGGCAGAAAACATGAATAGACACTTCTCTAAAGAAGACATCCGGATGGCCAACAGGCACATGAAAAGATGTTCAACGTCGCTCCTCCTCAGGGAAATACAAATCAAAACCACACTCAGATATCACCTCACGCCAGTCAGAGTGGCCAAAATGAACAAATCAGGAGACTATAGATGCTGGAGAGGATGTGGAGAAACGGGAACCCTCTTGCACTGTTGGTGGGAATGCAAATTGGTGCAGCCGCTCTGGAAAACAGTGTGGAGGTTCCTCAGAAAATCAAAAATAGACCTACCCTATGACCCAGCAATAGCACTGCTAGGAATTTACCCAAGGGATACAGGAGTACTGATGCATAGGGGCACTTGTACCCCAATGTTTATAGCAGCACTCTCAACAATAGCCAAATTATGGAAAGAGCCTAAATGTCCATCAACTGATGAATGGATAAAGAAATTGTGGTTTATATACACAATGGAATACTACGTGGCAATGAGAAAGAATGAAATATGGCCTTTTGTAGCAACGTGGATGGAACTGGAGAGTGTGATGCTAAGTGAAATAAGCCATACAGAGAAAGACAGATACCATATGT
>NW_026059014.1:0-12611 GCF_023721935.1 Panthera uncia | reverse complement strand
GTGTTGTATGGAAACCAATTTGACAGTAAATTTCATATATTAAAAAAAAAAATAAATAAACCACATCTGCATTATCCATTCATCAATGAACATGCACTGTTTCTATAATTTGGCTATTGTTGATAATGCTGCTATAAACACCAGGTTGAATGTACCCCTTTGAATTTGTATTTTTGTAACCTTTTGGTAAATACCTAGTAGTGCAATTACTAGATAGTAAGGTAATTCTAATTTTAAGTTTTTGAGTAACCTCCATACTATTTCCCAGATGCTACACCAGTTTGCATTCCCATCAACAGTGTAAGGTGGTTCCCCTTTCTCTGCATCCTCGCCAACACCTGTTGTTTCTTGTGTTTTCAATTTTAGCCATTCTGATAGGTGTGAGGTGATATCTCATTATGGTTTTGATTTGTATTTTCCTGATGATGCGTGATGTTGAGCATCTTTTCATGTGCCTATAGCCATCTGGATGTCTTCTTTGGAAAACTGTCTATTCATGTCTTCTGCCCATTTTTCAGTTGCATTATTTGGTGTTTTTGGGTGTTGAGTTGTAGAAATTCTTTGTATTTTTTGGATAATAACTCTTTATTGGATATGTCATTTGAAAATATTTTCTCTCATTCCGTAGGCTGCCTTTTAGTTTTGTTGATTGTTTCCTTCCATGTGCCTAAGCTTTTTGTTTTGATGTAGTCCCAATAGTTTATTTTTGCTTTTGTTTCCTTTACCTCAGGAAGCATATTTAGAAAGAAATTGCCATGGTCAATATCAAAGAAGTTACTTCCTGTGTTCTCCTCTAGGATTTTTATGGTTTCACATCTCACATTTAGTTCCTTGATATATTTTGAATTTATTTTTACATGGGTGTAAAAAAGTAGTCCAGTTTCAATTCTTCTGCATGTTGCTGTTCAGTTTTCCCAACATTTGTTGAGGAGACTGTCTTTTTTTCATTGGATCATGTTTCTTGTTTTGTTAAAGATTAATTGACCATATAGTTGTGGGTTTATTTCTGTGGATTTATATTTTTCATCAGTTCTGGAAAATTCCCTTAATACATAATCTCTTAAAATATATGCCCATTCCTAAATAACTGCTCACCATTTTCTTCTTCAGAGTTTCTGGACTGACACAGACTCAGTCCTCTTATTGTAACCCTTGTATCTGTCAGTCTCTTTCATATTCTTCATCTTCTCACCTCTGCTGCACTTTGGATAAGTTCACTGGACCTGCCTTCCACTTCACTACCTCTCTCTTCAACTATATTTAATCTGCTGCTGAGCCCATCCACTATGTGCTTTCAAAAATTTTTCAGTGATATCTATCTATATCTATATATCTATATCTATATCTATATCTATCTATCTATATCTATCTATATCTATATATATGTTTTTAAGTTATATATATATAGATATATATGTTATATAGTTATATATATAACTTATATATATAGTTATATATATATCTCTCTATATAGTTATATATATATACTATATATATATACACCTATATAAACTATATATATAGTTTTATATATATATATAGGTATATATATATATAGGTATATATAGGTATACCTATATATATAGTGGTATATATATATATATATATATATATACAACTTAAAAACATTTTTTAATAAAATAAAAACATTTTAACTTAAAAACATTTATTGTTGAGAGACAGGGAGAGACAGAGCATGAGCATGGGAGGGGAAGTGAGAAGGGGAGACACAGAATCAGAAGCAGGATCCAGGCTCTCAGATGTCAGCACAGAGCCCAACATGGGGCTCGGATCCACGAACTGTGAGATCATGACATGAGCTGAAGTTGGATGCTTAACCGAGCCACCCAGGTGACCCTCAGTGATTATATTTCACAATTTTAGAAATTATGTTTAAAAAGTCTGCTAATTCCTGGGGTGCCTGGGTGGCCCAGTTGGTTAAGTGTCTAATTCTTGATTTTGGCTCAGGTTGTGATCCCAGGGTTGTGGATCAAGCTCCATGTTGGGCTCCATGATGAGTGTGGAATCTGCTTAAGATTATCCCTCTCCCCCCACTCTCTCCTTCTCTCTCTCTCTTCCTCTGTCCCTCTCCCCCATTCATATGCTTTCTCTCTCTCTAAAATAAAAACAATGTAAAAAAAAGTCCGTTAATTCCTAAAGGTTTGCTTTTATATGCTAGCTGTGTAATTGCACCCTTCATTCATTTCAAACAATATTTCATTTGAAAAATAACATCAATACAGAACTTTTAACAAAAGGAGATTGTGCAGCTGAAAGTTGTCATGAAGGAATTTCTTTTACGGTGGGAACTCCACCCAGATTAAGAATATAAGGTGGGGCGCCTGGGTGGCTCAGTCGGTTGGGTGTCCAACTTTGGCTCAGGTCGGGATCTCACGGTTTGTGAGTTTGAGCCCCATATCGGGCTCTGTGCTGACAGCTCGGAGCCTGGAGCCTGCCTTGGATCCTGTGTCTCCCTCTCTCTCTACCCCTCCCCCACTCACACTCTGTCTCTCTCTGTCTCTCAAAAATGAATAAACGTTAATAAAAAATTAAAAAAAAAACAATAAAAGGTGTCTGGTACACCTGAAGCAACCTGTGCTCCTCCTAATAATTCCCTCTTCCCTCCTCCTTGAAACCTCCTAAGGGCAACCACTATCCTGACTTTATAAAAGCAATTTCCTTGTCTTTCATTAAATCTGTGTTCCTGTTTAGTATTGCATGGAGCTATACAGTATATGTTCCATTGTGTTCAGCTGGTTTTTTTACTCAGTAGAACTGCAAGGTTGCTGCATACTGTTGCTTGCTGTAGCCTTTTTTGTTGCTGTATATTATTCCATTGCATGAATATACCACTATTTTTTAAAGGCCTTCTTCTGTTGCTGCATATTTGGTTTTCCCTATGTTTGGAACAATTGTGAATAATAAGGGTATGGGATACCTTCTTAATATTGCTTGGTGCACATGTGCATGTATCTCCTTTTCATGTACACCTAAACATGGATTGCTAGGTCAAAGGATGGAAACATATTTAACTTTAGTAGGTAATGCCGAACCAGTTGAATCAATTTAAACTTTCCCTAGCAGTGTGTGAGAATTTTAGGTGTTCTACATGGTCAGGTTTTATTTTATTTTTAAATATTAGTATTGTAATGGGTATAGTTTTAATTTGCATTTCTCTGATGTATAATGATGTTGGCCATTAGGATAATCTTTTTTATAAAGTGTCCATTGAAGTCTCTTATCTTTTGGTTGGGTTATCAATTCCACCCCCCTCAATTTTTTGGAATTCTTTAGATTTATCAGTTTTAAATTTCTTAAACTATATGGCTTTTTCCTATTTAATGTCTTATTTTTTTTTAAATAATGTTTATTTACTTTTCACAGAGACACAGAGAGAGCAGAGAGTGAGCAGGGGAAGGGCAGAGCGAGAGAGGGAGACACAGAATCCAAAGCAGGTTCCAGGTTCTGAGCTGTCAGCACAGAGCCCGACATGGGGCTTGAACCCACCAACCAATGCTCAACTGATTGAGCCACCCAGGCACCCCCTATCTTAGTGTATTCTGATGAGTAGAAAGATTTAATTATGTCAAAATTTTCATACTCTCCCCTCATAGCTAATGCTGTTTATGTGTGCGTACACATTTAAAAATAATTATTTGCCTATAACCAGGTTATGAAAATATTTTACATTATCTGCTAGAGGCTTTGTTTTGTCTTTTGCAGTTGGATGTCAGTGCACCTGGAGTTGGCAGGGTGGGAGGGAGAGTTGAGTTTCCTCACTGTCCAGGTGGTTATGGAAAGCACCACCACTCTTTTTCCACCGCCTGCATCAGGTGTCCATGTGGACATGTGTCTGCTCCTCCACTATCTATTCCATTCCCGGCTCATGAGTTTATCTGAACACCAACACCTCTCTGTCTTAATCACTGTGGTTTACTGTATCCAAGGGAGCAAATCTTGCCACTGTGTGGCAGCAAGTGTGTCTTGGCTATTTGTACCTTTACACTTCTGTATAAATTTTAGAATCAGCTTGTCAATTTACACAACATGATGGGATTTTTATTGCAATAGCATTGACTTTATAGTCCAGTTGGGGAAGAATTGACACCTTACATATTGGGTGTTCCCGCTCATGCCCATGACATGGCTCTCTGTTTATTTAGGGATTCTTTAATTTCTCTTAATACTGTCCATAATTTCAGGGGTAGAGATCCTGCACATATTTTGCTAGATTTTTCCCCTTCAGGAGATATTTTTTTTTTATTCTGTGGCACATGGTAATTGGTCCTAGGTTGAACTGATTGAATTTATTGCAGCTGACTTTCTCAGTAGATGGGGCGTGGGTTGGCAGCACAGGCAGAAGAGGAAGCCAAGCTATGATGTGGTCCACACTGAAGTCAGGGGAAGGTGATGCCCAAGAGCTGGTGGCAGAGTTGTTGCCACCTTGGTTGAGGCAAGGAGCTGGCTGTCCCTTCAGTCTGTACATGGTCCTTGGCTGAGGGCTGTCCTCCAGGGGAGGTGCTGTCTTCTCAGGCACTCCTACTGAGAAGGAACAGTGGTGAGCTTCTATGGTCAGCACCCCAGATGCTGACTGTTGGCACCTTGGCTGCTATGGAAGGTCTGGCAGGGAAACCAAGGGCATCCACCACATCCTGGCTTCTCTTAGTAAAGCCACTCTATCTGCCCACTTCCTTGGGATTGTATGGTCACAATTCTGAGAGAATGTTGAAGAGGACAGTCTGTGGGATAAGCCACAACCCTGCTGCTGCTGCTGCTGCTGCTGCTGTTGGCCCTGAGCCCCATGATGCTCGCCACCCCCTCTTCTAGCCCCCATTCCACATCCTGCTTGCCTTCGCCAGCCTGGCCTCTTCATCCCTGAGGAGTCTGACACTTGCCCCTTCTGGTCACAACTGGGCATGGAAGAGCCAAAGATGCCCCAGTTGCCTGGGTCCTGGCCATATCCTTTCTGTCCCTGCATCCACTGTGGGGCCCTAGCCCGAGTCCTTCTTTTGGTCAAGGCTCACCAACCCTGCCAGCCCACGGACTCAAGCAGGCAGTCAGAGCCTGGAGTCCAACAGGACTCTTACAATGCACCCTGGTGGAAGTATCTCCTTTTTGGATACTGAGACCCTGCACCATAGTGGCCATTGTAATGCCCCATCATGGCAGGGCTCTTTCTCCAAGACGGTGCCTCACTAAACCTTCCAGAGGCCAATCAGAGGCAGCTTCCAGGTGGTGGGATGGCTGGATCCCATTGTCATGTTGTAAAGGGGGCCATAGTAGAGTTCTGTGGGACCCCACGTAAGTCAACGAAACCTGGGTGTGCTGAGATGGGTTCTGGCTGAATTACTGTGGGTGGCAAAGGCAGGCCTGTCCTTGGGACATAGGTCAGGCTTGACCCAGATGGAACTTTGTCCAGGGCAGGCAGCATGGCCCTGAGTTGTTGGGTAACTTCAGGGGATCGTGCTGTACAGGACCCCAGCCTTGGCCTCTTTGGCTGACAGTGGATGCTTGTGGGTGAGAGGCAGGTCCAGCCTCTCTGTCTGCCATCACAGCTCTCCAGAGCTCCCTGCACAGCACTTGGTAGATGCTCTCAGGTGGGCTTCACATGCCTCTTCCCCTAACCTCCTCCCTGCTCTCCCAGTTTGCTCCCTCCAGGCCCCTGCCCAACTAGCCTTACCATTTGGTGCTCATCTTTAGCTGGATGGTCCCTCATGCACCTTTCATACCCTTATCCTGGGCCACAGGTGCCCTGCCAGGAGCTCTGCCCATTGGGAGGCCCCTCACCACTATTTTCAAGGCCACCCCTGGATGCAGTAGAAGTTGGCTCTCTGAACCAAACATCTGGCTTTGTCTTGTTCTGTCAGCTGGTCATGGGGCCCCCAGCTGGTGGGGGGGGGGATGAGGAAAGATGTTCACAAAACAACAATATGGGGTCACACCTGTTTTTCAGCCTATTGTTCCCTTTGGACTTCTGTGGACCCAATCCCAATGAACCATGGTGGTGAGTGGCAAGGCCACATAACCTTATTACTCCTGGGCTCAGCCCACTGCAGGCAGCTCTGGTCACAGGGTTGCTCAAATTCCATGCCCAGATGCTTGCTTCCTGCCAGGGTCGGGTGCATTCCAGGGTCTGCACACATGGTGAATAAGACGCTCTGCCTGCAAACCTCCTCCACTGGAGGTGGTCAGATGCTCCACACATTGTCTGCTCTCCACAGGTATCTGGTGCCCCTGGATCCTAAATCTCACACCGATGGGGCAGGTCTCTGAATCTCTTACCACACACCACTCAGAGTACAAGTATCTTTTCAAGGGACCCAGTTTGTCTGGCTTTGGGGGACTTGGAGACTGACTATACGTGGAGACACTGGAACAGGCCTGGACCAATACCTTGCCTGTTCTCAGACCCCATATGTGCTTTGTCTACTAGGAGAACCATGTGGCACTTTGAGTCCACAGCTGTCAGAGTGGACTTGGACCCTGTGTTCTACAGCCTTTGAAAGATCTGGGGACCACCTCTCCCCAGATATGATTACTGTGTAAATGGCATAGATCGTCCCCACCATACACTCTTGCCAGGAGATTCTTAGGTTCTGGGTTTGAAAACTGGCTCACACACAAAAGCAAGGGGAGAGATTACACTTTGCATGGGGATGGCTGCCTCTCTGCCTTTTGCTCATTCCAATTTTGTATATTAACTGTTTCTCTATCCTGCTCCAGAAACACCATGTTTTCACTGGGTTCATCCCCACAGACCCCTGAGGGTTAGATCCCTTGGCTGTCATTCTGGCTCTGCTTCCCTTTATGGTAATTATGTTCACCTTGCTGCTGATAATTGTGAGTTTCCCTGACCCCACTGTTCCACGGTCCATCTTCTCCATGGTGACCAGGGAGCCCAGTTTGGGAGCTGTGTCTCCCACATTTAGCTCTACCTACAGAGGGCATCTCAGCTCTCTGGGGCACAACATATGCCCCTGACACGTGCAGTGTTTCTGAGTTCCTCCTGTGGAATGTGGCAGTTACTAGTCTGTGATCTCACATAACTCACATATTCTGGCATGCCCACTTCTGCAAAAAGGCCACTGGGATTTTGACAGGGATTGCATTAAATCTTTGGAGAATATTGCCAATCTAACAAATTAAGTCTTACAATCCATGAACACTGGATGTCTTTCCATTTATTTAGGTCTCTAATTTTTCTTAGCAATGTTTTGAGTTTCCAGTGTACAAGTCTTGTACCTCCTTGGTAAGTGTGTTATTCTTTTTGATGCTATTGTAAATTGAATTGTTTTTTTAATTTCCTTTTCAGATTGTCCATTGTTAGTGTATACAAGTACAACTGATTTTTGTGAATTGATTTTGCATCCTATAAGTCTTATGAATTTTTAAATTAGCTCTAATATTTTTGGTTGGTTATTTAAATTTTCTGTTTTTAAGTTTATTTATTTATTTTGAGAGAGAGGGAGAGAAGCAGAGAGAGAATCCCAGTCAGGCTCCTTGATGTCAGCACAGAGCTCATGTGGGGCTCTCACAAACTGTGAGAAACCTGAGCCAAAATTAAGAGTTGGATACTTAACCGACTTGAGTCATCTTGGTTTCTTTCTATATATAAAACCATGTCATCTGAGAACAGAGATAGTTTTAACTCTTCTTTTCCAATTTGGATGCCTTTTATTTCTTTTTCTTATCTAATTGCTCTGGCAAGGGCTTCCAATATAATATTGAATAACAGTGGGAAAGGAAGCATCCTTGTCTTGTCCTGAACTTTGGGGAAACTTATCAATCTTTAATTGCTGAGTGGGCTGTTGGCTGTGGATTTTCACATGGGCCCTTTATCATGTTCAGAATGCCCCTTCTGTTCTTAGTTTATTGAACATTGTTAGATAGATAGATGGATAGATAGATACATAGATACATAGATAGATGATAGATATTCAATATTCTGAAATGCTTTTTTTAACTTTATATATCTTTATCCAGAATATACAAAAAATTACAAATCAGTAAGAAAAAGACAACAGGGATTGAAGAAGATGGTGGCGTAGGAGGACGCTGGGCTCACAGTGCGTCTTGCTGATCACTTAGATTCCACCTACACCTGCCTAAATAACCCAGAAAACTGCCAGAGGATTAGCAGAACGGAGTCTCCAGAGCCAAGCGCAGACGAGAGGCCCACGGAAGAGGGTAGGAAGGGCGGCGAGGCGGTGTGCACTCCACGGACTGGCGGGAGGGAGCCGGGGTGGAGGGGCAGCTCGCCGGCCAAGCAGAGGCCCCGAGTCTGGCTTGCAAAAGCGGAGGGGCCGGACGGAGTGTGTTCGGACAGCAAGCTCGACTTAGTGTCTGGGAGGTCATAAGTTAACAGCTCTGCTCAGAAAGCGGGAAGGCTGGAGGACAAAGGGAGGGAGAGCTGCTGAGCCCCCAAACGACAGAGCTCAGTTTGGTGGGGAACAAAGGTGCTCGCCAGCGCCATCTCCCCCGCCCATCCCCCAGCCAAAATCCCAAAGGGAACCAGTTCCCGCCAGGGAACTTGCTTGCTCCACACAAACACCCAACTCTGTGCTTCTGCGGAGCCAAACCTCTGGCAGCGGATCTGACTCCCTCCAGCTGCCACAGGGCCCCTCCTGAAGTGGATCACCTAAGGAGAAGTGAGCTAAGCCTGCCCCTCCTGCCCCCCCCCGTGCACCTTGCCTACCCACCCCAGCTAATACGCCAGATCCCCAGCACCACAAGCCTGGCAGTGTGCAAGTAGCCCAGATGGGCCACGCCACCCCACAGTGAATCCCGCCCCTAGGAGAGGGGAAGAGAAGGCACACACCAGTCTGACTGTGGCCCCAGCGGTGGGCTGGGGGCAGACATTGGGTCTGACTGAGGCCCCGCCCACCAACTCCAGTTATACACCACAGCACAGGGGAAGTGCCCTGCAGGTCCACACCACTCCAGGGACTATCCAAAATGGCCAAACGGAAGAATTCCCCTCAAAAGAATCTCCAGCAAATAACAACAGCTAATGAACTGATCAAAAAGGATTTAAATAATATAACAGAAAGTGAATTTAGAATAATAGTCATAAAATTAATCGCTGGGCTTGAAAACAGTATAGAGGACAGCAGAGAATCTCTTGCTACAGAGATCAAGGGACTAAGGAACAGTCACGAGGAGCTGAAAAGCACTTTAAACGAAATGCAAAACAAAATGGAAATGACGACAGCTCGGATTGAAGAGGCAGAGGAGAGAATAGGTGAACTAGAGATAAAGTTATGGAAAAAGAGAAAGCTGAGAGAAAGAGAGATAAAAAAATCCAGGAGTATGAGGGGAAAATTAGAACTAAGTGATACACTAAAAAGAAATAATATACGCATAATTGGTATCCCAGAGGAGGAAGAGAGAGGGAAAGGTGCTGAAGGGGTACTTGAAGAAATTATAGCTGAGAACTTCCCTGAACTGGGGAAGGAAAAAGGCATTGAAATCCAAGAGGCACAGAGAACTCCCTTCAGACGTAACTTGAATCGATCTTCTGCACGGCATATCATAGTGAAACTGGCAAAATACAAGGATAAAGAGAAAATTCTGAAAGCAGCAAGGGATAAATGTGCCCTTACATATAAACGGAGACCTATAAGACTCGTGACTGATCTCTCTTTTGAAACTTGGCAGGCCAGAAAGGATTGGCACGATATTTTCAGTGTGCTAAACAGAAAAAATATGCAGCCGAGAATCCTTTATCCAGCAAGTCTGTCATTTAGAATAGAAGGAGAGATAAAGGTCTTCTCAAACAAACAAAAACTGAAGGAATTTGTCACCACGAAACCAGCCTTACAAGATCCTAAGGGGGATCCTGTGAGACAAAGTACCAGAGACATCACTACAAGCATAAAACATACAGACATCACAATGACTCTAAACCCCTATCTTTCTATAATAACATTGAATGTAAATGGATTAAATGCACCAACCAAAAGACATAGGGTATCAGAATGGATAAAAAAACAAGACCCATCTATTTGCTGTCTACAAGAGACTCATTTTAGATCTGAGGACACCTTTAGATTGAGAGTGAGGGGATGGAGAACTATTTATCATGCAACTGGAAGCCAAAAGAAAGCTGGAGTAGCCATACTTATATCAGACAAACTAGACTTTAAATTAAAGGCTGTAACAAGAGATGAAGAAGGGCATTATATAATAATTACAGGGTCTATCCATCAGGAAGAGCTAACAATTATAAATGTCTATGCGCCGAATACCGGAGCCCCCAAATATATAAAACAATTACTCATAAACATAGGCAACCTTATTGATAAGAATGTGGTAATTGCAGGAGACTTTAACACCCCACTTACAGAAATGGATAGATCATGTAGACACACCGTCAATAAAGAAACAAGGGCCCTGAATGCTACATTGGATCAGATGGACTTGACAGATATATTTAGAACTCTGCATCCCAAAGCAACAGAATATACTTTCTTCTCGAGTGCACATGGAACATTCTCCAAGATAGATCATATACTGGGTCACAAAACAGCCCTTCATAAGTTTACAAGAATTGAAATTATACCATGCATACTTTCAGACCACAATGCTATGAAGCTTGAAATCAACCACAGGAAAAAGTCTAGAAAACCTCCAAAAGCATGGAGGTTAAAGAACACCCTACTAACGAATGAGTGGGTCAACCAGGCAATTAGAGAAGAAATTAAAAAATATATGGAAACAAACGAAAATAAAAATACAACAATCCAAACGCTTTGGGATGCAGCGAAGGCAGTCCTGAGAGGAAAATACATTGCAATCCAGGCCTATCTCAAGAAACAAGAAAAATCCCAAATACAAAATCTAACAGCACACCTAGAGGAAATAGAAGCAGAACAGCAAAGACACCCTAAACCCAGCAGAAGAAGAGAAATAATAAAGATTAGAGCAGAAATAAACAATATAGAATCTAAAAAAACTGTAGAGCGGATCAATGAAACCAAGAGTTGGTTTTTTGAAAAAATAAACAAAATTGATAAACCTTTAGCCATGCTTCTCAAAAAGAAAAGGGAGATGACCCAAATAGATAAAACCATGAATGAAAATGGAATTATTACAACCAATCCCTCAGAGATACAAACAATTATCAGGGAATACTATGAAAAACTATATGCTAAAACTGGACAACCTGGAAGAAATGGACAAATTCCTAAACACCCACACACTTCCAAAACTCAATCAGGAGGAAATAGAAAGCTTGAACAGACCCATAACCAGCGAAGAAATTGAATCAGTCATCAAAAATCTCCCAACAATAAGAGTCCAGGACCAGATGGCTTCCCAGGGGAATTCTACCAGACGTTTAAAGCAGAGATAATAGCTATCCTTCTCAAGCAATCCCAAAAAATAAAAAGGGAAGGAAAACTTTCAGACTCATTCTATGAAGCCAGTATTACTTTGATTCCTAAACCAGAGACCCAGTAAAAAAAGAGAATTACAGGCCAATATCTCTGATTAATATGGATGCAAAAATTCTCCATAAGATACTAGCAAATTGAATTCAACAGCATATAAAAAGAATTATTCACCATGATCAAGTGGGATTCATTCCTGGGATGCAGGGCTGGTTCAACATTTGCAAATCAATCAATGTGATACATCACATTAATAAAAGAAAAGATAAGAACCATATGATCCTGTCAATCAATGCAGAAAAAGCATTTCACCAAACTCAGCATCCTTTTTTAATAAAAACCCTCAAGAAAGTCGGGATAGAAGGAACATACTTAAACATCATAAAAGCCATTTATGAAAAGCCCGCAGCTAACATCATCCTCAATGGGGAAGAAGTGAGGGCTTTCTCCCTGAGATCAGGAACATGACAGGGATGTCCACTCTCACCACTGTTGTTTAACATAGTGTTGGAAGTTCTAGCATCAGCAATCAGACAACAAAAGGAAATCAAAGGCATCAAAATTGGCAAAGATGAAGTCAAGCTTTCGCTTTTTGCAGATGACATGATATTATACATGGAAAATCCGATAGACTCCACCAAAAGTCTGATAGAACTGATACATGAATCCAGCAAAGTTGCAGGGTACAAAATCAATGTACAGAAACCAGTTGAATTCTTATACACTAATAATGAAGCAACAGAAAGACAAAAAAAGAAACTGATCCCATTCACAATTGCACCAAGAAGCATAAAATACCCAGGAATAAATCTAACCAAAGATGTAAAAGATCTGTATGCTGAAAACTATAGAAATCTTATGAAGGAAATTGAAGAAGATACAAAGAAATGGAAAAACATTCCATGCTCATGGATTGGAAGAATAAATATTGTCAAAATGTCAATACTACACATTCAATGCAATCCCAATCAAAATTGCACCAGCATTCTTCTCGAAACTAGAACAAGCAATCCTAAAATTCATATGGAACCACAAAAGGCCCTGAATAGCCAAAGTAATTTTGAAGAAGAAGACCAAAGCAGGAGGCATCACAATCCCAGACTTTAGCCTCTACTACAAAGCTGTCATCATCAAGACAGCATGGTATTGGCACAAAAACAGACACATAGACCAATGGAATAGAATAGAAACCCCAGAACTAGACCCACAAACGTATGGCCA
>NW_026059013.1:0-12620 GCF_023721935.1 Panthera uncia | reverse complement strand
ATGCAAACAGAAGAAACCCATGACACTCTCCTGCCATAAAAATACTACGTCCTAGAAAACTTTCAAGGGAAAGTAAGTCATGCAGGGAGAGACCACCACAAGCCCACCATAGAGCAGAGGGGTCCTTCTCTGTGTCTACGTTTCCTTATCAACCTGGCAGCCTCTCCTCTCGTGAGCCCAAGAACCACCCTAAACTCTCCAAGTTCTACCTTCTTTTCACAGTAAAGGGTGAGCTCCTTTAGACTGATTTGGAACACAGTCTTACCTTTTCTGGCTGATGACAATTCTAAGAGGATGTGGATGCTGCAGAGGTCTCCATTGCCGGGGAGGGGGGTTAGGGAAAAGTTCCTCCCAGGTTTGTTCATCCCACCCACATCTCTTGTGACCTCCCCTTTGAGACCAAGAGCACACAGGGATGAGTCACACCCAAACAAGGCCAGGACACAGCCCCACTAGCACCATCCCCCGCTGAGCTAACCAGAAAATGTGGAAAAGATGGTGTGGGTTTGGTACCACTTTGGGAAGGTTTGAAAATCTAAGTCCATCTCTAGGAGGCTATGGTGACTTTCATTTGCCCTTTTGTTCACTCCTCACGTAAAAAAAAAAATACTTGCTCCTAGAGAGGTCCCAGGGGGACCTAATCTCTAATGATGAGGGGCTGAGTTCTTTAGGGTTCACTGGAGCTTTAGTGAATTCTAGAATACTCATAAGAACAGCCAATTCTCAATTTCATTAATATTTAAAACCTTTCTTTTTATAAATTCATAGCATGGATATTGAAGATGTGTTTAGATGCTAACAACGGATGTACCAGCTAAACACTTTTTTAAAAAACATCTATTCATTCCTTAAAAAAAATAAAGATTCTCATTGTGCTGAAGGAACAGCATGCCCTACTCCTCCTTTGTTTTGAATTATTTTGCACAAAACTTCAGATGCAGGGAATGAACAAGAATCTCTTCAGTCTGAGGGGAGCCTGGGTGACTCAGTCGGTTAAGCATCTAACTTTTGATTTAGGCTCAAGTCATGCTCTCACGGTCGTTGAGATTGAGCCGCATGTTGAGGTCGATGCTGACAACCAGAGCCTGCGTGGGATTCTGTCTCTCTCTCTCATTCTCTCAAAATAAATAAATAAACATCAAAAAAAAATCACTTCAGTCTGAAATTATACAGTATGGTAAACCTAAGAAAAAGATTTTTTTTTTTTTTGGTGGCTGATAATAAGGGAAAATATAAATTTGAGGAAGGAAGCCCAATTAAGTTTTCGCTATTGGGTTTACATGTGTAATCCCCAGGGCTGGGTGCTCTGGGAGAGCTATGCATGGTATTCATTCATTTCTATGTATGTCAAGCCAATAAAAGAAACACTTGAATAATTTGCCATCAATGAAAGAATCTGTGGACTCTTAAAAAATTCCTAATCTGATTATGGCTCATCAACTTTAACAGGAAACTGAGAATAATATTTGATGTTGAGAGTCATATACCCCCTCCTCCTAGTTAACCCCAAAACCAGAACTTTGTAAAGTGGGTCACGCAGCCAAGCAGCCTCACTTTACAAATGAGGAAACCAAGGCCCAGAGATGAGATGGCTAACCCAGGGTCATATCACTAGCACTGACAGAAGCAGATCCTCGCTCAGAGCACTAATTTGCACTGGATTTAGTGAAGTGTGCTCTCTTTTTGACAAACGTTCAAAAAGGTTCAAAAGGTTCAGAGATGCTAAGGTAGGCTCATGAAGACTCTTGCTCCCGTAATACCCTGAATCGCTTAAGTCAACAAAAGGAAAAGCTTCAGAGAAAACAAAACCCGCTTTTTTTCTTTTTTGCAGGACTGTCTGTGTGAAGAGCATGACAGATTCACTCTGTAGAGCTCCAGGGGATTGAACAACGCCTGCCAGAGTGAAAGCTTTAGGCAAGCCGGGTTTGGATCAACCCCCAGGACAAGTTTCTAACAAGAAGGTGCATCCCACGATGCATGCAATACCTGCTGTTTTGTGAGGAAGCAGCTTACAAATGAGGCTATTCATGCACAAACCTGCTGGCAAACAGGAAGAGAAAGGCTGGCATCCAGCGTCTTGGTTATCACTGGCCAAAAGTAATATAAAAGGGGATCCTCTTTTGGCTGCGAGTTTGAACCAGACAAGCAGATCTTCAACATGGTTGATGTTTGGACTCTCTGGGAATGGTTTCTAATACCAATTACTGAAAACAACGGTGTATATCAGCCTGAAAATAGGGTAATTAAAAAAATTATCTGATTTCAATGATTGTACAAATATGGAGCCAATGAAATGGGTCAGTGGCTCCCATACTTTTTGACCACGACCCCAGAGTATGAAAAACTATTTTTGGCACAGAAACTTGGGACACACACATTTATATAACTGAAAGAGAAGTTTCACAGAACAAATGTTGCCCCTACTGCATATGATGCGCTTTGATATTTTTTATTTTGTGTGTGTGTGTGTGCGTGTGTCTGTGTGTGTGTGTATAAAGTTCTTTGAGATTCACTAAATTCACTTCACAACCAACTATGGGTCACTTTGAAAAATACTGAAAATCTCACATCCTTTTAGTCATTTTGCATGGTTTGGTTGCTTTAGGTATAGATGAGAAGGGATCAGGCAGAACCCTGAAGGAAACAGCTCACTCAAAAAACAAATATTCAGGGGTGCTTAAGTGGCTCAGTTGGTTAAGCATCCGACTTTAGCTCAAGTCATGATCTAATGGTTCATGGGTTTGAGCCCTGCATTGGGCTCTGTGCTGACAGCTCAGAGACTGGAGCCTGCTTCAGATTCTGTGTCTCCTTCTCTCTCTGCCCCTCCCCCACTCGTACTCTGTCTCTCTCTCTCTCTCAAAAATAAATAAAACATTTAAAAAAAGTATTTAAGGAGGTGGCTGCTAAAAACAAAACAAAACAAAAACAAACAAACAAAACCCCAAAATCCCCTCATAGGTAGGCACCTACTGAATCTTTCAGAAGCAAAATATCTGAACACACCTCTTGCACAAGAGTTATCTTCCCTTTGGAGAGCTTTGAAGAGGCAACAAAGATCAGGCTAATCTACACAGCTCAATTACACTAGCAATGGAAAGAGTGTTTTTCCTTCCTTTGCATCTGAATTATTATTTGAAGAAAATGATTGTTAATTAAAAATGCAGGAAAACTCACTCAGAGCCCAGGGTGCTCCATCAGTGTCTGGTCAAGGTGGGCATCGTGGCCCCAGTCCCATGGCTTGGTGGCCAGTGCATGCCCTTCCTGGTAAAGGGAGCTCCTCAAGGCTACCTGAGCATATGCAGCTTTTCAAACTGTTCAGAGAAGGGAAATGCACACCTTTTGCCCCATTTCTCTTCTCCCAAGGTAGTTTGGGTCCTTCTTACCGGATACCTGGATTATTAACATGTGGTATGGAGGAAAGCGCGGAGCAGTGCTTCTCACACTTTAAAGTGTATGTATCTCCTGTCCAGAATAAGCTGGGGGCATGCAGGTGGTGGAATAAGATGATCTTACCAAACATCGTATGTCTTCATGAGATAATCTTTCTTTCACTTTCCTACCCTTGCCCCTCGCTGGGCTATTTTGAATGAGTAGTTTGCTAAATTTAGATTTCTAACTGGAGGAAGAACGGTGCCTGTCTAGGCCCAGGCTCTTCGGTCTCTTCAAAACATCTCATGGTCAGCAACTTTAGCCTGGGCGGGGCTTTGGCATTCTGGCAGTACCATTTTCTACAACAGGGAGGAGAGATTTTAAAGATACTTGGTTACAACCAAATGCGGCGTGAGAAAATCTTTAACAAGACGGTACGGACTGGTGGGATAGCTTGCATTTGCGGTGAAGTTTGGTACCTCTATTAAACGTGCATTCATTGATGCACCATGTGTTCATCCACTGATTTTTCTGTATGCAGAATCGACTGTTGCATGCCAGGTATTAGGAATACAGGGAAGAACAAGTAAAAGACTGGTCTTAGAGTAGAGATGGAAGGAGATACAACTGATCAGTTCATTTTTCTTCAGGAGTTTTGAGATTTTTGTTTTTTTCTACCTTTTCCTCAGTATTTTAAGAGAATTTTAAAGTAAACATTTTTAATTTAAAATTTTAATTGTTTTTATGTTAGAAAGGAATTTTAGATATTTTAATTTGGCTTTTTATTTTTAACCTTTTATTTACTTAATTCTAAGTAGGCTCTAGGCCCACAGTGGGGCTTGAACTCATGACCTGGAGATCAAGAGTCCCATGCTCCACTGACTGAGCAAGCCAGGCACCTCTTAAATAATTATTTAAAAAAAATAACTTAATTAATATTTTCAAAGAATAATTGTATGTGGTGAAGCATATATAACATGAAATTTAGCATCATAAGCATTATTTAAAAAAAATAACGTTTATTTTTGAGAGACAGAGCATGAGCAGGGAAGGGGCAGAGAGAGAGGGAGACACAATCTGAAGCAGCCTCCAGGATCTGAGCTGTCAACACAGAGCCCTATGTGGAGCTCAACCCATGAACAAGATCATGACTTGAGCTGAAGTCAGATGCTTAACCAACGAGCTACCAAGGCACCCCAGCATCATAAACATTTTTAAGTGTGCAGTTCAGCGCCATTAAGAACCTTCACAGTGTTGTGCAGCCATCATCTCCACAACTCTTTTCATCTTTCAGGTCTGAAACTGTACCCAGTAACAGAAACCACCCCCTCCCCCTCTGGGAGATTTCAACCGTCGCCAGTTTTGGTTTTTTCCTACATGGTGGTCACCTCTTCATCCTATATAAAACGGGAGTCTTTGCACTGCCCCCCCACCGGCCTTGCATTAAATACTAATTATTTGTTGGGTTTTTATTTAGCACTATTGGGTCTTTTTCAGGGTGAGGAAGATAATGAGGGTTAAGAGGGTGCTGCACAAATGAGGTACAAAATAAAATCTCTGCCCTCCAGCATTTTCACTTCAGATCCAGGAAAAGCTGTGGGAGAGCAGAGGCCAAGAGACTACCTATTAAAATGGGAGGCACACAACCTCAGGGACTAAAATAGAGGCAGGAGGCTTTGAGTGAGCTAAGCTGTATTTTGGAGGATAAGCAGACAAAATAGGAGTGGATTAAGGAGTGCATTATGGATTGACAGGGAGATGTCTATGGGAAGACTGTTCATCTAGGAGAGAGGGGTAGAATTGTAGTGAGGAGGCCTCAGGCAGGTAGGGCACATATCCCTGTTTCTTTCCTTTACTGAGCATTTTCCTTGCTCCAGAGTTCTGTTCGAGGCAACTCAGGTCAAAAGATGAATTCCTTCTACAATGATAGGGAGCATTTATTGAGCATCTATTCACATTTAACCAGTGTCACATCGCTGAATTCTCATAAGAACCCTGTGCAGGTATCTTCATTCTACAGAAGGAAGCTGAAGCTCTGAGTGGTTAAAGTAACTTAGCCAGTCAATACCTAGTCAATACCTTGAATAGGCAGTAGTGCTGGGATTCACATCCAAGAGTTTCTACCTCTAAGGCTGAGCTTTCTAAGAAGGAGGGAACAGGTGACCTTTTAAGAGTTTGAAGAAATGTATTTATTTATAAATAATCTTTTAATGTTTATTTTTGAGAGAGAGAGAGACAGATCCTGGGTGGGGGAGGATCAGAAAGAGAGGGAGACACAATCCGAGGCAGACTCGGAGCTCTGGGCTGTCAGCACTCAGGCCTGAACCCACATATCTATGAGATCATGACCTGAGCTGAGGTTGGATGCTTAACTGACTGAGCCACCCAGGCCCCTTAGCAGTTCAAAGAAATTTAATCTTGGGGCACCTGGGTGGCTTGGTCGGTGATGTCTGACCCTTAATTTATGCTTAGGTCATGATCCTGGGGTTGTGGGATTGAGCCCTGTGTCAGACTCTGTGCTATATACAGCCCAGACAGCGTGGAGCCTGCTTGGGATTCTCTCTCTCACTCTCTTTCTGCCCCTCCTCGTTTTTCTGCCCCTCCCCCAATAAACAAATATTAATAAAAGAAAAAAAAATAAAGTGCATGTATCTCACCTGAACTTTATTCAGGAGATTCTGAGTAGGTCTGGGGTGGGGCTTGAGAAGCTGCATTTCTCATCAGGTCCCAAATGATGCCCATGTTACTGGTCCCCACACCACACTTTGAGTAGTAAAGTCCCAGACTTCAGAGCCAGGCATACTGGGATTTGAATCCCCACGCTGCCATGCTCTGTTTGTAGTACCTTTGGGAAACACTGAATAACCTTTACGGGAGTGTGTGAGAGCAGGGTTTCTGTTTGTAATAGTAATATGAAAAGGGACAAAATATTTCAACTCTCTGAGCCTGGTCTCCTCTGCAATCAGAAGACAACAGCCCCCACCTCAGGGGGGTGGTGGATATTAAAAGCTCTGATCTGTACTTTCTCGTCCCCTTACAGTCCTGAAGGTGGCCCCTCCTAGTCCCTTCAGTGCACCTGACCTTGCCCTCAATTTCCTTTTGACATGTCTCTCACCCAGAATGTTAGATTCCAACAGGTGTTGCTGCCCTGCTCTCATCTGGATCCCTCATGAACATCAGAAACTAGCTACCTCTTTGTGCCAAAAGGCTCTTTGGTTTGGGGAACAGCCCCCACCTCCACCTCCCGGTTTTTCTTCAGCTCCTCTGGTCAGCCCTCCTCCTTTGGAGATTCTTCTTCCTCTCCCTGTCCAAGCATCTGGAGATTCCTTAGACTCCTGCTTTTTGTCAGATTCTCCTCCACACACTTCCTTGACCATCTGGCACTTGGATTATCCAAACGTTGGCAATTCCCAAATCTAGATCGACAGCATGGAACACTCCTCAAAGCTCCAGACCCAGAGAGCCACCAGCTCTTTGCCCTCAAGACACCCCCACCTTCACACGACTGAACATAATTTGTCTCTTGTGTTCCCATATTCAGTCCCTGGACCTGCAATCCACCCACCTTAGCTATCTGAGGGGCTGTGGCATTTATCCTACACCGGCCTGTATCATTACTTCTTGAATTCACACATGGATTTATTATCTCCCTAACAGTTATGTAGTAAAACTCCCTAATGCCTTCAGAACACTTAAACTATACCCATACTTCTAATTTAAGTCACCAATAAGTTATTTCAGAAACCAGCGTGTGAATTACACTTTGCTGCAAATGCAGAGGAAACTGCATCCACTAGTAGCTCTTAGCTTTTTTCATGTTTCTACCTAGGAAGAAAAGTACTAGGTTCCATTAAATTTGTAGGTCACAAATAAAATCTCAGAAATAAAAAAGTGGGGGGTGAGGGATCCTTGTTTTCCTAGGACTTGAATAAACACTCGAGTTTTGGCTGCGGCATTATCACTATAGTCCTGGAATTATCACAGATGAGGGGTACACAGTGCATTGCACAATCACATGTCTATTTATACACCTGGCTTCTTTCCCTGACTATATACTAGGTAGATGACAGGTTACAGTCCCAGAAGCCCAGAGCTGTGCTCAATGTATTAGAGTTGCCTGACTGAGTAGATGGACAAGTAGACAAAAAACTGGTCTACTGATGCTTAAGTAGGCCTTTGCACCTTAAGTCCTAAAAATGGGCTGGAGAGATTAGAACTGGCCTCACACTTCAAGAAGCTCTCAGATGAGGTCATCTAATTCAATGAATGACAGAACCCAATGATCCTCTTTGTGTCCGACCATGATCTCTCCTTACACAAAGCAAACACAGGCTCTGTCTTCTCCATAATCCAGGGGTTAGAGAGTCCATATATCATGGGGTACTTGTCTAGCTCCTTCATTATCTTGCTCCTGAGTGCAGCAACATCACTGCTATTGTCCTATCTCGAGTGACCCAGTGAGTTATTGGCTTGAACTTCATCAAGATGTTCACTCCAGCTCTGGTGGGAGTCAGCTGGCAGCCCCCAGGAGGCTCCCAGGCAGTACACTACAAATGTAGAGGTGGGTCCTTTCCCAACACCTGAGCTAACTCAGCCTGTTTTGTCATTTCCAAACCTTCCAAGTCACAGACTTTCTAAAGCTTTTCCTTTGAAAGCTATTCTGTATTAGAAGCCACCACCTGGCTGAAGCCAGGGGCCAAGAATGGGTCCTGGCTCCTCCAGTGGCATTTCTAGTGAGATATGCTTCTAAGATGGGTCTCTGAGGCCACTCCAGGCCACCTGAAAAGCCTGTCTCACAAATGCCCCCATGGAGGCTCTTTCCAGCCTCCTGAATGATCACCCCCACCAGGAGCTGTCAGATGCCTTCTTCTCTGACAAAGGCTTGAGCTAGGAGTCTCAACCCTCTGTAGTCAGGCTCTGTAGTGTATGGCAGAACCTGGCCCCCACCCACCCCGCAGGAAGCTAAGGTTCCAAGGCAAAGTGCCCCCCTCCCTCAACTGAAGGCAAAGCAGATGCAAGGTGGTGGGGGTGATAGCTGTTTGTGATTTCCTTCCTCTCTGACCTTCATTGCACCTGGAGCATGCTCAGAGGGCAGTGCCACTGACATGCAGCTAGGGTGGCATGGATCATCGGGCCTCCATCTGTCACTGACAAGCCTGATAGCTTCAGTCAGAACAAGTACCCTGCATCTCATCTATCATGCAAGATAACACCTTTCCTGCCTTTCAGAGTGTTGTAAGGATCCGATGAGATTAGGAGTATGTTTGGGAATCATTTGCTTTCATCCAGGTGTTTTCCGTATTGCTATGACCAATATGCCCCACTAGTGAGAAGCCACTCTCAGGGTTCTTCCTTAAATTCAGTTACCAATAGGTTTAGGCAATATTCTCCTGGCTCCCTAGCAAACTAAACATTCCCTATTTGTCTCTACTTTATTTGTCAATGTGCATTCCTGTGACCGCTGAGCCACACTGCCTCCAGTCCTTGAAGCCAGATACCATTAGCAGTTCAGATTCCCAAAGTCTCCGAAAATGCACAGAGGCTCTGAGTGGTCATCTAACCAATCCATCCTCTGCCTTTGGGTTGGGCTTACAAAGATTACTCCTTAAAATCAATTTCTCATCTGGCCTCCTGGGTTTAGCGGAAACGAAACCACATACAGCCCAGGAGCATGCATGGCCTTGGTGGGACTAGAGTCACAGCTGCTTCCAGTCACACTTAGGATTTGGTGACCCATTGTCCCAAGGGACCACCATGCTCTGCATCCATAATGCACTTCTGAACCAGGAGCACAGTCATCACCTAGCCCTCTGCAGGCGTGATCTATTCTGAGGGCCTGTTTCCTCAGTGATTCATTGGTTTTGTTTTTGTTTTTGTTTGTTTTGAGAAATGTTGGGGAGGGTTGTGTAGCAGTAGGGCTGGGGAAGGTGCTTACAGCAAAAAAGACACAGGGTTTTTGTTTGTTTGTTTGTTTTTTAAAGAATGCATCACTTCCTAATGTTGATTCATAAGCCTTTTCCCTAGATTCCAGTCAGAGGAAATTTGTAAGGAAAATCCCTTCAGGCTGACAGTGCTGAAGGTGCATATCTCTTTGGTAAAGGCAGAAGACACAGGCCTTTGCTTAGGTTTGAGCAACAGTGCACTGCTGTGGGCCACCTATAGCAATTGGTGCAGCTAATGTGGAAAACAGTGATCCACTCCAACCCCAACTCTCCCCTGCCCTTACACCCTTCCTCCCCCTCTGCCACTGCTCTGCCCTCCTCTGATAGGTGGGAAGGAAAAGAAGGATGGAACTAGGAGTGTTCAGGGAGGGCCTGCTACATGCAAGACCATCCTAGGCTCTTCAACATGCACCATTTCACTTTCCACTGGTAGCCACCTGACTGAGAAGTCAAGGCCCCCAGGTACCAAGAAGCCAACAAAGTCCCTGAGCTCCTGAGTGGAAGATTTATGATCTGATCCACAGCCTGCTTCTAGGAGAGACACTCCCAGTTTCCTTTCCACTGCACAGCTGGAACCCAGATGCAGTGCTGGAGAATGGGTACATTATGGTCTTCCCTCCAGATGGCAAATCTTTTCAGAGCAGGATTCCTGTTTGAGTACTCTCTAGATTCCCCACCACCACCTCCTCTCATTTCCCAGTTACCCCACCTGGAACAGTGCAGGCAGTTGTGGGGACTCTAGAAGAACTGGGTCCCAGTAACAGTGGCCTTCAGAGCCCATTTTATGGTGAGGCTCTCCTTGTGCTTGGTCACTTTTTTTTTTTTTTTCACAGCAACTTAGCAGTACTTTCCTGGAATCATTAACTACAAAAGAAGCTTAGAAGGGATTGTTTTCAGGTGTCTTGTTTTGCTGTAAGTACCCTGTGGGGTGAGTTTCAGGGCCCTGCTCACACATTCCTGGGTACTCGGATGGGGGCAAGTTTACCAGCAGGGGCTGCTCACAGACATGCAGCTCTGTCACTTCCACTTTGCACATACTCACAAGTGTGATTCCAGCTCTATTTGAGGGAGAAGGCAGTAGACGGTCTCTATGGCAACTGGAAGCAGCATGTGAAATAGCCTAAACAAGGTTTAAGGAAAATTCAGTTGTGGCTGGCCACCTGTGCATCCCACCTTGTCAAGGCCAGTGGCTTGAAATGCCTGCCTGCAGGCAAAAGAAAGGTGTGGTGACCTGGAGGAACCATTCCAGAAAGGAGTCCAACATGCACCACACAAATGATCCCCTGCCTGGCTATTCTAAATGCTTCCCTGAGGGATGTCAACCTTGCCAGGAAAACCAGGCAAAGTGTGTGTGCACACATGTGAAATTGAGAGGAAGTGAGAGAACAACTAAATTATAACACGTTTTCTAGCTTATTTCTCTATGACTTGGTTTTCTCTGACTTTGTTCACTCTATTCACTTTTTCTAAAAACACTTTTTTAAACTTCAGAGCATTCTCAGCTATGCACTTAAGCAACAATGTGACCACTGTCATTTCAAGAAGACTTTTAACACAGCTGCAGGAAGGCCACACTATGAGTGTGGTCTCTGGTATGGCATCACGATGCCTGGGCTGGGGTGAATTATGACCCAGGGGATCAGCAACTGGTTCAACTAATTCCACTCCATATGAATATGCACCCACATCCCAATTCTGTCTCCCCCAGTGCCCTGTGATCCTGGCAAGCTCATAAACCAATCTGAGCTTCAGTTTCCTGAAGATGATAATCTTTTATCCCATAATGGATTTTTGAGTATCAGATAAGATAATGGTGGTGAACGTGCTTTGTAAAATAGAACATAACGGACAAATGGAAAAGAGTGCTATTATCATATTATTAATAAATGCAGGGTTTAACGCAAGGAGGTTGCATTACTAATGACATTATTTTAGTCAAACAGCTTGCTGTTTTTCCTCCCTAACCTTCTTCAGAGTTCAAAGAGACAGTGAAAGACAGAAACCTGCATGGCTGGCTGGCTGGCTGGCTGGCTTCAAGGTCAAAACTCAGTCATGCATTTTTTGTGGCACAAAGTGTGGCCAATCGATTGAACACAGAAATAAGAGGGCTAAGTAGAAAGCTACCTGAACAGATGACTGTAGGGCTCAGAGGATGGAGCAGGAGGTGCCAATCTGCCAGCTGCACAGCCAGGCCACTCCCCTCTCTCTAGGGATGCACCCGCCCTGGAGGATAACCCTTCCCTCTTGGGAAGAGCAGGGCAATACACTCTTAGAGAGGTCCTACACTTTTCCCCAGTAGGACCTCACCAGCCTGAGTGAATTGTTCCCATCCGGCTGGTGTTGAGAAACCCGTGAGCCCAAGAAGGAAAATAAAAGCCATGCACAACAGAAATAGAAGCAGTACACACTGATGGGAAAAGACATCCAGCCCATGCCCATGCACCCTCTAAACCCTCACCACTGGACCAGGTCCGTGAACAGTGCATGGGCAAGACTGGGAGCTGGGGAGTAATGCAGAACCTTTGGCTGTACTTGGACCCACTGAGTCAGAACCTGCATTGTAATGTGATGCCCGGGCTCCCCTGGTACAATTCAAGTCCAAGAAGCTCTGCTCTTGTACCCAAGGGGTAGGAGATGGGGTGAGCACTCCTTGGCTCGTGTTTGGTGAGCTTCTCCCACATGCTTTGATTCTGATGAGTTCTGGCCGCCCCTGCCTCCTGATCACTTGGTACAGAGCAGGACCACCACCCGGAGCGTGCCACTTTTCGGCAAGAAGCCCATAGGCCAGATCAGCTTTCTCCTCCTCTCCACCCAGGAATAACAGGTGACATCAGCCTCTTCAGTGCTGTGGGAAATTCACCTTTCCTGTTCACTAAGCCTCTGTCCAAAAAACTTGACAGACTGGAGCGGTCACTTCCAGTCACACTTCCTTAGCAGTTGGGAGCAGGCTGCACGCTGGGCCTTTAAGCCTAGACTGTGGGGTTGGTCCCCTCTACAGGCTGTGAAGTGCCTGGCCTGCAGTGCAGTCCCCTCCCCCATCAGGGGCCTGGCTGCTTCCTAGGCACTTACTTCCTCCAGGTGATTAGGACTGACTTTGTCATCTGTTAGTTTGTATTCATCCCATGCCCAGGGGTTGGGCCCCTACAGTGGATGACGAGACTGGGAAACTGAGGGAAAGTGGAGAAACTCAGATGCAATTCCTTCCCCTCTGAAGGTGGTATGGTCGGCGGCTCGGCTCCTTGGTTTCCACTCTGCCCATCCCCTAACCAGCCATGGACACTCTGGCAAGTTCTCCAAAGTCCCCTTGTG
>NW_026059012.1:0-12624 GCF_023721935.1 Panthera uncia | reverse complement strand
TTATTTTTGTGTATGGTGTAAGAAAATGGTCCAGGTTCATTCTTCTGAATGTCACTGTCCAGTTTTCCCAGCACCACTTGCTGAAGAGACTGTCTTTATTCCATTGGATATTCTTTCCTGCTTTGTCAAAGATTAGCTGGCCATAAGTTTGTGGGTCCATTTCTGGGTTCGCTATTCTGTTCCATTGATCTGAGTGTCTGTTCTTGTGCCAGTACCATACTGTCTTGATGATCAGTCTTGATGATCAGAGCTTTGTAGTATAGCTTGAAGTCTGGGATTGTGATGCCTCCTGCTTTGGTTTTCTTTTTCAAAATTGCTTTGGCTATTCGGGGTCTTTTCTGGCTCCATACAAATTTTAGGATTATTTGTTCTAGCTCTGTGAAGAATGCTGGTGTTATTTTGATAGGGATTGCATTGAATATGTAGATTGCTTTGGGTAGTATCGACATTTTAACAATATTTGTTCTTCCTATCCAGGAGCATGGAATCTTTTTCCATTTTTTGTGTATTCTTCAATTTCTTTCATAAGCTTTCTATAGTTTTCAGCGTATAGATTTTTCACCTCTTTAGTTAGATTTATTCCTAGATATTTTATGGATTTTGGTGCAATTGTAAATGGGATCGATTCCTTGATTTCTCTTTCTGTTGCTTCATTGTTGGTGTATAGGAATGCAACTGATTTCTGTGCATTGATTTTACATCCTGTGACTCTGCTGAATTCATGAATCAGTTCTAGCTGTTTTTTGGTGGAATCTTTTGGGTTTTCCATATAGAGTATCATGTCATCTGCGAAGAGTGAAAGTTTGACCTCCTCCTGGCCAATTTGGATGCCTTTTATTTCTTTGTCTGATTGCAGAGGCTAAGACTTCCAGTACTATGTTGAATAACAGTGGCGAGAGTGGACATCTCTGCCTTATTCCTGACCTTAGGGGGAAAGCTCTCAGTTTTTCCCCACTGAGGATGATATTAGTGTTGGGTCTTTCATATATGGCTTTTATGATCTTGAGGTATGATCCTTTTATCCTGACTTTCTTGAGGGTTTTTATCAAGAAAGGATGCTGTATTTTGTTAAATGCTTTCTCTGCATCTATTGAGAGGATCATATGGTTCTTGTCCTTTCTTTATTGATGTGATGAATCACATTGATTGTTTTCTGGATATTGAAGCAGCCCTGCATCCCAGGTATAAATCCCACTTGGTCATGGTGAATATTTTTTTTAATGTATTGCTGGAGCCAGTTGGTTAATATCTTGTTGAGGATTTTTGCATCCATGTTTATCAGGGAAATTGGTCTATAGTTCTCCTTTTTAGTGGGGTCTCTGTCTGGTTTTGGAATCAAGGTAATGCTGGCTTCATAGAAAGGGTTTGGAATTTTTCCTTCCATTTCTATTTTTTGGAACAGCTTCAAGAGAATAGGTGGTAACTCTTCCTTAAATGTTTGGTACAATTCCTCTGGAAAGCCATCTGGCCCTGGACTCTTGTTTTGGGGGAGATTTTTGATTACTTATTCGATATCTTTATTGGTTATGGGTCTGTTCAAATCTTCTATTTCTTCTTGTTTCAGTTTTGGTAGTGTATATGTGTCTAGGAATTAGTCCATTTCTTCCAGATTTCCCATTTTATTGACATACAATTGCTCATAATATTCTCTTATTATTGTTTTTATTTCTGCTGTGTTGGTTGTGGTCTCTCCTCTTTCATTCTTGATTTTCTTTATTTGGGTCCTTTTTTTTCTTTTTGATCAATCTGGCTAGTGGTTTATCAATTTTGTTAATTCTTTCGAAGAAACAGCTTCTGGTTTCATTGATCTGTTCTACTGTTTTTTTGTTTTGTTTTGTTTTGTTTTTTGTTTTTTGTTTTGGTTCCGATAGCATTAATTTCAGCTCTAATCTTTATTGTTTCTTGTCTTCTGCTGGTTTGGAATTTTATTTGCTGTTCTTTTTCCAGCTCTTTAAGGTGTAAGGTTAGGTTGTGTATCTGAGATCTTTCTTCCTTCTTTAGGAAGGCTTAGATTTCTATTTACTTTCCTCTTATGACTGCCTTTCCTATGTCCCAGAGGTTTTGGGTTATGGTGTTACCACTTTCATTGGCTTCCATGAACTTTTTAATTTCCTCTTCAACTTCTTGGTTAGCCCATTCATTCTTTAGTAGGATGTTCTTTAGTCTCCGAGTATTTGTTACCTTTCCAAATGTTTTCTTGTGGTTGATTTCAAGTTTCATGGCATTGAAAATATGCACAATAGGATCTCGATCTTTTTGTATTTGTTGAGGGCTCCTTGTAACATTTTTGAAGAGTCTCCTTTGCAAAGGGGAAAATAGCATTATAACTAAATATTTAAACTTTTTTTTTAATTTTTTTTAATGTTTTTATTTATTTTTGAGACAGAGAGAGACAGAGCATGAACAGGGGAGGGGCAGAGAGAGAGGGAGACACAGAATCCGAAACAGGCTCCAAGCTCTGAGCTGCCAGCACAGAGCCCGACGCGGGGCTCGAACTCACGGACCGTGAGATCATGACCCGAGCCGAAGTCGGACGCTTAACCGACCAAGCCACCCAGGCGCCCTTTTAAACATTTTTTTTGAAGCACCCAGTAACCCCACCACCACCTCGCATACTGCCATCTGATTGTTTTAGTCTGTGCTCTTCCAAATGGCAACCACATCTAGGGTTGGGTTTTCTTAATGTGGTTGTAATGAAGGGGCTTCCCTCAATGTATGGCACCACACAACAGGTGCATGGTAAATGTTTGCTGAATGAGTGAAGGCATGAAAAAATGAATTGGAAGTTCTGATTCTTGTCTCCTTATAGACTCTCCCCTCTGATAGAGCTTCTCTCACATCTAGAAGGATGCCCACTTCCTCCCATAACACACTATATGCATGTGCTGTGGTTAAGACCTTGGGTTTTGCAGAGACCAGAATCAAACTTTGGTTCTACCTGTCAACTAGATATATGATCTTGAGAGCAAGTTACTCTAAACCTCCAAACCTCAGTTCTTTAAACTGGAAACTGAAGATACCAGTACTACCATAATGTTTGAATCATCATATGCTTAGCACAATAGCCAATATTTGCTCTTTACTATTATTGTGATGTTTCCATCTAAAACTTTATGCTTAGTCAAATAAGACCATATTGGCAAATATAAAAACATAATAAAAAATAGACTTGTTCCCTTTGATATTACAGAGGCCATATCAGTCCATCAAATAGGAATATCATAAATTAGGCCTTTCTTTAGCTGTTGAGTATTTAAGTTGTTTCAAAGTATTTGATATCATCAATTTATTGATGCGTCATTACTATCTCTGTATGAATAGTACTATAGTTTATTCTGTATGTGCATACATAAACTTTTCTTTCTTGTAAACCATTTCCTTAAGATAAATTCCCAAGGGTATTAGTGCCAGGCAAAGGCTGTGTATGACATGTCATGTAGGTGACTGTTGGTAAGTGTTGACATAATGCTTTTTCTTTGAATTTCTGATCGGACCATATTTGTCCTTACAGTTCCCAGAAAGAGGCACACTAGTAGATACACTGGAAATGTATTACATGTACCATCCCCTTCTCCAGAGAAGCAGTAAAGGGATTCCTATACCTCTTGGATGGCACATGCATTTTTTAAATTAAAAGAAAGTAATGTGGATCAAGGTAATTTTGATGATCCATAAAGACTTGTTTCTTTGGAGCAACTTTTTTATTTTATTAGGTTCCTTACCCTGAACCCACTGGGGAGTGATTTGTGCGCATATGAGTAGCATTTCTCTCTTTCATCACTAGTTGGATACTAGAGATTTATCTTGTTATTTGGTACTTTGAAGTCGTTTTGACTGTACCATAGCCTGACTGAGGATAAGGAATAATTTACTTGGAGTCTCACGGCTTCCATTTTGTTCTCATAAAGACCGATATTTTTATACAAGGTCAGTGAACTCACCTGGGGTCATAAAGCATGTCTGGATTGGTTTGTCATCTACATGCAGTAGGGCATCCAGCCAGGCCGGGAGGCAATAGCTTCGCCATCCGTGGCGCATAGCCTAAGTACCAGCAGGCAGACAGGCCTGGTAGCACACATCCCAACCAGCAGCACAGAGATAAGACTCTCTACTTTAATCCGGAATTGAGCAACTGACAGTATTTTTATTGTAGAAACCAGCAACACCTCCTGCCACTTTTTAAGAGGCAGTAGCCAGTACTGATTGTATTATAACTAATATTTCTGGAATTCATAAATGCAGACACTATAATTTCAGGCACTTTAACTATGCACAAGAATAATAGGCTTAAAAACAAGTCATAACTTTCTTTTCCATGTTGTATTGCTTTTGAGGGGGGAGGATTCTAATTTTCCAATACATCATCCAAACTCAGATGTTTAACACAAAATAAGAAGCCACTTAGCATCCATATTTATGATTATGTAAAACATGTCAGAATTATATTGATTAGGAATACCTTTGCATTTCCCTGTAAATAATGAATCCTGAATGTGTGTTACCATGAAATAAATACAAATCAGCTAATAATTGGCCTTTCCGGTATCATTCTTGCATTATATGATTTTATCTAATGAGGTGGATGCTTCTTAAACTATTATTTTGCTACATCAAGTTCAGATCTCCAAACCACCTTTTAATTACAAATATTTTCTGGAAGTCTTACTTGAAGACTCACTTTTGCTCCCAAATAATCTTAAGCATAGGGGCACCTGGATGGCTCAGTCGGTTAAGCATCCAACTTCAGCTCAGATCATAATCTCATGGTTTGTGAGTTCAAGCCCCATGTTGGGCCCTGTGTTGATAGCTCAGAGGCTGGAACCTGCTTCGGATTCTGTGTCATCCTCTCTCTCTGCACCTTCCCTGCTTGCGTGCCCCCTCCCCCCTCTCAAGAATAAATAAACATTAATTTTTTTAAATAATCTTAAGTATAATTTTCATAATTTTCTATTTTATGATGAATTTATGGGGAAACCAGACAGGGGTGCTAGATTCCTATGAGACTGGCCTATTCCATACACTTAGATTTTCTTGCACTCGGACCATGTATTCAGAAATCTGGTTTGCAGTGTGGTGTTGGTCATGCTCAGAAATTCCTAATTTACCTCACATATGAATTATGTTCAAGTGTTAACTGGAATTGATGTAAGCCAGCGTTTTTTTCTGTCACTTGCATTGTGTTGTTTATATCCATAGTTTATTTTGCCATGTGTTAAAAGGATCCATTCATCAAGGAGAAAATTCTGTCATTCTGAACAATTTTGGACGTTACTTTGAATACTTCAGGTGAAAGCAAGATAATTTTAATCACAATTAAAATACATGAATACACTATACCTGATCTGAAAACACATCAACTACAGCTAGACACGCAAAGTAGAATTTTACAGAGGAAGCCTCACTGATTTAGAATTTGTGGTACTCTGAACATGGGTTGTACTTTGCTTTGTATCCTGGCTTTGGAGCAAATAAATAAGTGTATCTACTGTTAGTATGCTGAGTCAGATAATGTGACATTTTATTAAGACCAGTTGAAATGCTTTTTAATTGGTTTGATAATTACATTGCATTATACAGTACTTAAAGACATGTAATTTGGCAAATGAATGCTTCTTGAGTCATGATTGCCCAGAAAAATGTGCACTTTTTTTTTCCCCTTTAAATGAATCCCTAGTATGGACTCGTTTGTAAAAACTGGCCAAAGAAACTGAATGTTAATTGAATTATATTTACAGATTTTAAAAAGCTGGCCACGTGCCCATCTGATTGGCTTAGGAAAATACATTAAAATGTGTCTAAATATTGATCTGCCTATCTAAAAGTCTGGCTTCGTGTCAGGAGCAGGAAATTTTCATTGAGGCTTAATTGATGTACAATATTATATTAGTTTCAGATGTACAGCATGATGATTTGATATTTGTGTCTGTTGCCAAATGATCACCACAATAAGTTTAATTAACATCTGTCACCATATGTGGTTTACAGAGTTTTCTTTCTTGTGATGAGAACTTTTAAGATGGACTCTCTTAGCAACTTTCCAATATGCAATACAGTGTTGTTAACTATAGTCTCAATGCCATATGTTATATCCCATGACATACTTATTTTATAGCTGGAAGTTTGTACCTTTTGACCCCCTTCACCTGTTTTGCCCACCCCTCACCACTGGCAGCCACCAATCTGCTTTCTGTATCTATAAGGGTATTTTTTTGTTCCTTGGGCTTTTTTTTATCCCACATATAAATGATATCATAAGGCATTTGTCTTTCTCTGTCTAACTTACTTCACTTAGCATAACACCTTCTAACTTACTTCACTTATCAATGCCTTCAAGAATTCTTTGTTAGGAGAAACAGAGTCCAGCAATGGACTCAGCTTGTTTCTGTATCTTAGCTATTGTGAACATTGTGCTTCAGTAACATAAGGGTGCAGATATCTTTCCAGGTGGCTTTGTTTTCTTTGGATAAATACTGAGAAGTGGTATTACTGAGTGATACGGTAATTTCTATTTTTAATTTTCTGAGGAACCTCCATACTGTTTTCCACAGTGGCTGTACCAATTTACAATACCGCCAACACTGCACTAGGGTTTCTTTTCCTCCACATCCTTGCCAAAACTTGTTATTTCTTATTGTTTTCATGATAGCCATTCTGAGAGGTGTGATGTAATATCTCCTTGTGGTTTTGATTTCCATTTCCCTGATAATTAGTGATTTTGTGCATCTTTTCATTTACCTGTTGGTCATCTTTATGTTTTCTTTGGAAATCTATCCATTCAGTCTTCCACCCATTTTTTAAATGGATTGTTGGGTTTTTTGTTGTTGTTTTGTTTTGGGGTTTTTTTTTTGCCTGTGTTCTTTATATGTTTTGGATATTCACCCTTTTTCAGATATATGATTTGCAAATATTTTCTATTCAGTAGGCTATCTTTTCATTTTGTTGATGGTTTCCTTTGCTTTGAAGTTTTTAGTTTGACGTAGTCCTACTTGTTTCTTTTTTTTTTTTTTTCTTTTCGTTTTTCTTTTTGCCTTTGTGTTTGTGGCAAATCCAAAAACTCATTGCCAAGATCCATGTTTAGGAGCTTAATATCTATGTGTTCTTCTAGGAGTTTCATGGTTACAGTTCAAGTATTATATCTATTATGAGTTATTTTTTGTGTATGGTATAAGATAGCAGTCCGATTTCATTTTTTGTGTGTTGCTGTCCAGTTTTCCCAGTGCCATTTATTGAAGAGACTGTCCTTTCCCCATTGTACGCTCTTGGCTCTTTTGTTGGAAATTAATTGACCATATATGTGTGTGGGTTTATTTCTGGGCTCTGTATTCTGTTCCATTGAGCTCTATGTGTCTGTTTTTATGCCAGTACCATACTGTCCTGATTACTGTACCTTTGTAACATAGTTTGAAATCAGGGATGGTAATGCCTTCAGCTTTGTTCTTTTTCAAGATTGCTTTGACTATTTGGGGTTTTTTTGTGGTTCCATACAGATTTTAAAATTGTTTGTTCTATTTCTGTAGGGGAAAAATGCCATTGGGATTCTGATAGGGACTGCAATGAATTTGTAGATTGCTGTGGATAATATGGATATTTTAACAATATTAATTCTTCCAGTCCATGAGCATGGAATATCTTTCCATTTTTTTGTGTTTTCTTCAGTTTCTTTCATCAGTATCCTACAGTTTTCAGTGTGCAGATCTTTCACCTCCTTAGTTAAGTTTATTCCTAGATATTTTATTCTTTATAGTGCAATTGTAAATGGGATTGTTACCTTAATTTTTCTTTCTGATAGTCTGTTATTAGTGTAGAAAAGCAAAACAGATTTTTGTACATTGATTTTCTATCCTTCAGCTTTGCTGAATCCATTTATTAGTTCTAACAGCTTTTGGGCTAGTTTTCAGAGTTTTCTATATATAGTGTCATGTCATCTGTAGAGTGACAGTTTTACTTCTTCCTTTTCTCTCCTTCTATCCTTCTAACTTTGAATGCTTTTTTTTTCTTTGTCTTGCCTAATTGTTCTGGCTAGGAATTTCAATACTATGTTGGATAAAGTGGCACAAGTGGATATCCTTGTCTTGTTCTTGATCTGAGAGGGAAAACTTTCAGCTTTTCATCATTGGGTATGATGTTAGCTGAGGGCTGTTCAGGTATGGCCTTTATTATGTTGGGGTACAGTTCCTCTAAACCCACTTTGTCGAGAACTTTTATCATAAATGAGTGTTGAGTTTTGTCAAATGCTTTTCTGCATCTACTGATATGATCATATGATTTTTCTCCTTCATTTTGTTAATGTGGGTCTATCACATTGATTGATTTACAGAAGCTGGACCATCCTTACATCCCTGGAACAGATCCCACTTGATTGTGGTGTATGATCCTTTTAATGTGTTGCTGAATTTGGTTTGATATTTTGTTGAGTATGTTTGCATCTGTGCTCATCAGGGATATTGGCTGGTAATTTTCTTTTTTTGTGGTGTCCTTTTCTGTTTTTGGTATCTGTGTAATGCTGGCCTCATAAAATGAATTTGGAAATGTTCCCATCTCCTCTGTGTTTTTTGAAGAGTTTGAGAAGGATTGGTATTGATTCTTCTTTGAATGCTGGGTGAAAGCAGTAAAATTTTATTAGTGATGAAAGCAGTTACTTTTTGGTAGTCCATAAACAAAATACTTAACATAAAAGTTTAAGTGATTTTTAAAAAATTCTTTACTGAATAGCCTAGTATTAAATTATTTGTATCCTTTTTGATTTTTAGGTGATCCTGAGCAGTCCTAAGAAAGGAAATGAAAAAAATACTAAAAACATTTTTAGCATAACCAGATGTGAATTTGCCATGTGAATTCTGGCATGGGGAATTGATTATGAAGTAACATGATACTGTGAATTTATCCATGTATGGTATCTTTGCAGAAAAGATTTAACCTGACAGGCCTGACTGCTGATATTTAGGAAGGCATGCCTGCAAAGCTGGCCCTTGGCTGGCATCTGGGATCTTTGATTTGGGAAGGTTCCCAACCTCGAAACTAATAAGAGTAATTCACCTTGCCTAGACTGTTCATGCAAGCACTATGGTTTATGCTGAACACCTGCTTTCATTCTGGGAGTCTGGAATTTTGCTATGTGCCAGGCAGAGACTGCCTGCATGACCAGTTCCCAGTTAAAACCTTGAGCACCAACTCTCTCAATAGCTTCCCTGACTGGCAGCATTTCACATGTGTTGCTAGGGGTATGAAGCAAACCCTGTGTGACTCCACTGGGAGTGGAAACTTGGCCTTAGTTTTTCCTGGAATTTGGCCCACGCAACTTCTACTTTTGCTGTTTTTACCTTGTATCCTTTTGCTTTAATACATCATAGCAGAGTAGCACTATATACTGGGTCCTGTGGGTCCTCCTAGTGAATCAGCAAACCTGGGGAGGGGGTGAGTTGGGGGCTCTCAATGTGGCACTTTATTGGTGGTAATTCAGAGGAGAACCACGTGTTGTTGGTATGTACATTGTTTGTGAACAGTAGGGCTCAGCGTCACAACACTTGAGAGGCAATACTGGTGGTAGTACTCAAACATTCTTTCTCAGTGCATCACGTAAGACTCTTTCTCCAAGTCATCCAAAGAATTGCCAGTTATGGGCTTGCTACCTGTTTTTATATTTAAAGGTTAGTTCTTTAACTTTCTTTTCTTAAAGAAACTTTCTCTTAATCCCCAATGATTAGCACTGTGCCCAGTTTAATAAATGTTGGATTTAACTGAAGAGGCCTCTGGCAGAATGTGAAGCCTTTGATCTTTCCTAGCCCCATCCCAGCCCTGCCTCCCTGCAGTGTCTACACCCACATCCCCTGTTCCCTAACACGCGTACTGAGAACTGTGCCAGGGCTATTATATAACTCCAAATATTGATGTCTACCTAGCTCCTTTTTGCAAAACAAGAAGAAATTTCATCTTTAGAATTTGTTTATGGCTAAGTACTCAACTGTTAGCATAACTATTGTGTATATTTGACCACATTTAACAGTAATGATTTTTAGTATTTATTATATGAGAGAGTCAGAATCTAAACTCCCATCTGTGTGTAATCATGGCCCTAATAAATCGAAAAGTGGAGTATGCATATGCCAAATGAATTGACCATGCTGTCTGAAAAAAACTTTTAAATAATAAAAATATTCTCCAGCTTTGGTGCCATAAATCTTGTCCACCTTTCACGTGTAGCCAACAAATTGTAAATTGCTTTTCCCCTTCCTTTTGAAGGTATTGCCATACCAGTTGTGATGTCAGTGCTATAGCTGGCTGACATTTAAACACTTAGGGCAGATTCTGCTATTGTTTAAGTTTTACGATGCTCTCAGCTCATGGTTCTAGAAAGCCACAAGTTCGTATGAGTACACATTGGGCTGGATAATTGCTCCTGTAAGTCTGTATCAGGTAAGGAAAGATCAGGAGGAATTGTGCAGGTAACTCAAAGCAAGAACCCACACTTTCTTAACCTCCACTCACCTTCATTTTGTGTAAAATGAAGAACCAAGTTTCTGCATTTCTGAAGCTCTAGAAGTCATTTAATTGTTTTTAATTTTTTTTTAAGTTTATTTTTGAGAGGGGTGGGATGGGCAGAAAGAGAGGGAGACAGAGGATCCAAAGTGGGCTCTGGGCTTACAACAGAGAACCCTATGTGGGGCTCAAACTCATGAACCATGAGATCATGACCTGAGCTGAAACTGAACACTTAACTGACTGAGCCATCCAGGTACCCCTAGAAGTTATTTTTAAATATAAAGTATTTTTATATGAAAGTGCTAAAACGTACCTATTTACTTGCAGGGAAACCAAAACTTCTTGCCCAGTCTTCTGACAAAATCTATATTGTATACCTAACAAATGCATGATTTAAAATGTAATAACTAGCAGCAAGAGTAAAAATTTTCTCTGGGAAACTTCCTAGAGAAAAAAAATAATCTGATTCAAACATGTTAGTAGATGCTCTTTGAGCTGAAGACAATAGGAAGTACTTGAGAAACCACCCAAGGATCTTCTTACTTGGGTGTGGGTAGCAAACTCAACTCTAGATTTAATCTAATATGTGGAATGTCTAGCTACTAATGAGACAGGATGGGCATCCCTGACAGCAGACCTTTTCAAAGAATATGTGTGTTAGACCAACATAATCCTCAAAGAATGGCCATCAATGCATTGTAGGCAGACCGGCATTGGTCCAGAAACATTAGTCATTGGTCTACAAGTAGATCATCGTAGAAATTGACAGTATTTATAAACTTCTGTAGTAACTTGACATAGCATGGCATCCAAATATGTGATAATTTTTCTAGTAAATCATTGTACTGTATTTTGTAGAAGTAATGGTCTGTGATAGATTGGACTTTTTTTTAACAGCCTTTTGCCACACATAGTTTAGGAATGTTTATTAAAAATTCAGTTTCCTGGAGCTCCTGGGTGGCTCAGTTGGTTAAGTGTCTGACTTCATCTCAGGTCATGATCTTACAGTTCATGAGTTTGAGCCCCACGTCAGACTCTCTACTGTCAGTGAAGAGCCTGCTTCAGATCCTCTGTCTCCCTCTCTCTGCCCCTCCACGTGTTCCCCCCCTGCTCTCAAAAATAAATGAACTTTAAAGAAATTTTTTTAATTTAATTTTATTTTAATTTACATCCAAATTAGTTAGCATATAGTGCAACAGTGGTTTCAGGAGTAGATTCCTTAATGCCCCTTACCCATTTAGCCCATTCCCCCCTCCCACAACCCCTCTATTTGTTCTCCATACTTAAGAGTCTTTTATGTTTTGTCCCCCTCCCTGTTTTTATATTATTTTTCTTTCCCTTCCCTTATGTTCATCTGTTTTGCCTCTTAAAGTCCTCATATGAGTAAAGTCATATGATATTTGTCTTCCTCTGACTAATTTTGCTTAGCATAATACCCTCCAGTTCCATCCACATAATTGCAAATGGCAAGATTTCATTCTTTTTGATTGCTGAGTATACTCCATTGTGTGTGTGTGTGTGTGTGTGTGTGTGTGTGTATAGCTACCAACAATGCGAAAGAGATCCTCTTTCTCCGCATCCTCGCCAACACCTGTTGTTGCCTGAGTTGTTAATGTTAGCCATTCTGACAGGTGTAAGGTGGTATCTCATTGTGGTTTTGATTTGTATTTCCCTGATGATGAGTGCTGTTGAGCATTCTTTCATGTGTCAGTTGGCCGTCTGGATGTCTTCTTTGGAGAAGTGTCTATTCATGTCTTTTGCCCATTTCTTCACTGGATGATTTGTTTTTTGGGTGTTGAGTTTGATAAGTTCTTTATAGATTTTGGATACTAACCCTTTATCTGATATGTCATTTGCAAATATCTTCTCCCATTCTGTCGGCTGCCTTTTAGTTTTGCTGATTGTTTCCTTCACTGTGCAGAAGCTTTTTATTTTGATGAGGTCCCAGTAGTTCATTTTTGCTTTTGTTTCCTTTGCCTCTGGAGACATGTTGAGTAAGAAGCTGCTGCAGCCAAGATCAAGGAGATTTTTGTCTGCTTTCTCCTCAGGAATTTGATGACTTTCTGTCTTATGTTTAGGTCTTTCATCCATTTTGAGTTTATTTTTGTGTATGGTGTAAGAAAATGGTCCAGGTTCATTCTTCTG
>NW_026059011.1:11015-12625 GCF_023721935.1 Panthera uncia | reverse complement strand
TGAATTACTGGGACCTTATGAAGATAAAAAGCTTCTGCACAGCAAAGGAAACAACCAACAAAACTAAAAGGCAACCAATGGAATGGGAAAAGATATTTGCAAATGACATAGCAGACAAAGGGCTAGTGTCCAAAATCTATAAAGAGCTCACCAAACTCCATACCCAAAAAACAAATAACCCAGTGAAGAAATGGGCAGAAAACATGAATACACACTTCTCTAAAGAAGACATCCGGATGGCCAACAGGCACATGAAAAGATGTTCAACGTCGCTCTTTATCAGGGAAATACAAATCAAAACCACACTCAGATATCACCTCACGCCAGTCAGAGTGGCCAAAATGAACAAATCAAGAGACTATAGATGCTGGCAAGGATGTGGAGAAATGGGAACCCTCTTGCACTGTTGGTGGGAATGCAAATTGGTGCAGCCACTCTGGAAAGCAGTGTGGAGGTTCCTCAGAAAATTAAAAATAGACCTACCCTATGACCCAGCAATAGCACTGCTAGGAATTTATCCAAGGGATACAGGAGTACTGATGCATAGGGGCACTTGTACCCCAATGTTTATAGCAGCACTCTCAACAATAGCCAAATGGTGGAAAGAGTGTAAATGTCCATCAACTGATGAATGGATAAAGAAATTGTGGTATATATACACAATGGAGTACTACATGGCAATGAGAAAGAATGAAATATGGCCCTTTGTAGCAACGTGGATGGAACTGGAGAGTGTGATGCTAAATGAAATAAGCCATACAGAGAAAGACAGATACCATATGTTTTCACTCTTATGTGGATCCTGAGAAACTTAACAGAAACCCATGGGGGAGGGGAAGGAAAAAAAAAAAGAGGTTAGAGTGGGAGAGAGCCAAAGCATAGGAGACTGTTAAAAACTGAGAACAAACTGAGGGTTGATGGGGGGTGGGAGGGAGGGGAGGGTGGGTGATGGGTATTGAGGAGGGCACCTTTTGGGATGAGCACTGGGTGTTGTGTGGAAACCAATTTGACAATAAATTTCATATATTGAAAAAAAAATTATGTGCCTTGTTCAGTCGTCTTACAAAGCTATGTGCAAGAGTCTAAGAAAGCTTGGTTTGGATATTCAATATTAAGACTTATTCTGAAATTAAGGTTTGTAAACCCTTGATTTTTTTGTGGATGCAAAACTTATCAGTTAATGGGATAGAAATGATTTGCTAATAAAAGTTCACACATTTTGCCTAAATAAATTAAATTGGTGCAAGTGGCTGAAGGAAATTGTTAATGTGGGACAAAAACCACAAAACTTTATTCTAAAGGCTTACGTGATTCCAGAGCATCATTTATTACTCAGGATATATTAAGGAAAATGAACAAATATATAAAGGAAACGGTGTATTTCATTGTAATAAATAAAATAAAAATAGAAATACATTTTCAATAATGGAGAATAAATACAGCTATCTGATAGAATAATGTTCAGTCATTAAAAAATAGTGACACACAGGGGCACCTGGGTGGCTCAGTCGGTTAAGCTTCTGACTTCATTCTGTTCAGGTCATGAGCTCACAGCTCCTGGCTTCGCCCCACCCCCCCCCCCCCCCCCCCCCCCCCCCCCCCCCCCCCCC
>NW_026059011.1:0-10915 GCF_023721935.1 Panthera uncia | reverse complement strand
CCCCCCCCCCCCCCCCCCCCCCCCCCGCCAGGCTCTGTGCTGACAGCTCAGGGCCTGAAGCCTGCTTTGAATTCTGTGTCTCCCTCTCTCTCTCTGCCCCTCCCCTACTCATGCTCTGTCTCTCTCAAAAATAAATAAACATTAAAAAAAAATAAGAAGAAAAAAAAACATTAAAAATTTTTTTTAAGTGACACATAATGAAAACCCATAGGCATATGGAAAATAATTCTTAATATGCTAAAAACACACTTATAGCATGTTCCATTTACATATATTATTTTGCTTTTTAAAAATTCTAAAACTAAATGCAAACTATTGTGATTTTTCTAGGTATTGACTCATAGTTTTTCTACTTTTTAAAATATTTTATTCCTTCTATTATTTTTGAGATTGAGAACACTTAATAAAATAGTTCAGGAAAAATAAAATCAATATTTAAAATTGAACAGGATATTTTGTATATTTTTTATTGTTTGTGGTATTTTTAGGACAAAATGACATTTTCTCTAAGCAAAAGCTAGTTATTTTTATTTTCTTGCTACTCTTTCTTTCCAACTGTCTCTCCCCAAATCCAGTTCCCTTTTATCTAAATTAGGGTCAATGATATTTATTTCCTATAACATTTGTCAAGTTTCAAGAACATACCATTTGAGAACAGTTAAATTATCTGCCAAATAATGTTTTAAATTAATGATAGCTATTATCAGGTATACAATAACGTCTTGTTTCTTATTTAGAATACCAAATAAAGGGCCATTTTTATGTATGTCATTGTTCATTTTCTAGTCTGCTTTTAGAAGAACATTGGCTGTATTTTTACAGAATTCCTTAATACATCTACATCTCTGCATACTTCATGTATGTTTCCAGCGATTATTCTTTGTTTACCCATTCTTATAGAAGGAGCCATCTCTTTTCCCACTGGGGTGATTTAATATGAATCTTGTCAGAGACTGCTTGTCTCTGAGCAAATCTTTAGTCACAAAAGGAAAAGGCCTAAGTTTATATTTTCTCTCATGTTGTTTTCAGAAATTGTGCTTCTGATTGATTTTGACAAGTAGGGAGGGAGTTAATACAGAGGTATTCTAGCAGCAGAGAAGTCCCCTTCTGCGCTTAGAGATTTATTTTTCTTATGCTTGGGGATAGCCCTTGTAAGTAACCCATTACAATTATGCCCTTACTTTATTTGGCATGTGTTCCAATGACATCTGCAAAGGCAAAGAAAAGGTTGGTTAGTGGTTATACCAGTCACTTAGTTTTCTGTGCAAGGTCTTTATCATGTGGGCTGCCTTAGGCTACCTCTGCATTGTCTCTGCTATTTTAGCATCAGTATGTTAGATGCAGATACAACTCCATTGGTAAGTAGGTTGCTAGTGACCAGTATCACCTTCAGTGTGAATCTGGGAATCTGCAGTACTTGTTAGTATTTTCCCAGGGAAACAGGCCAATTGTATTTGAGGTAGTCCTGTTATTCACATGTTTTGAATCAAGAGTTGTAAGCACCTCCTTTCTTTTTTTATGTTTTCATTTAAATTCCAGTTAGTTAACATGCAATGTAATATTAGTTTCAGGTGTAGAACTTAGTAGAGCTTCAACACTTACATACAATACCCAGTGCTCATCACAAGTGCACTCTTTAATCCCCAACACTTATTTAACCCAATCCCCTGCGCATCTCTCCTCTGGTAACCCTCAGTTTGTTCTCTAAAGTTAAGAGTCTTTCTTTGTTTGCCTCTCTCTTTTTCCCCCCATACCCATTTGTTTTATTTTTAAATTCCACATATAAATAAAACCATATGGTATTTATCTTTCTCTGACTTATTTCACTTAGAATAATACTCTCCAGCTCCATTCACATCTTTGTAAAGGGCAATATTTTATTCTTTTTTTTATGGCTGAGTAATATTCATATATGTGTAATATTATATAATTACATATATAATGTTCATATATATATACATAAATATACAGTAATATGCATATATACACACACACACACACACACACATATAAACACACACCAAATCTTCTTTATCCATTTATCAGTCGATGGACCTTTGGGCTCTTTCCATAATTTGGCTATTTTTGATAATGCTGCTATAAACATTGGGGTGCATGTATCCCTTCCAATTAGTATTTTTGTATCCTTTGGGTAAATACAATAGTGCAATTGCTGGATCATAGTGTAGTTCTATTTTTAAGTTTCTGAGGGAACTCCATGCTGTTTTCCAGAGTGGTTTCACTAGTTTGCATTCCTACCAACAGTGCAAGAGGGTTTCTCCTCCACCTCCTTGTCAACACCTATTGTTTCTTGTGTTGTTAATTTTAACCATTCTGACAGGTGTGAGGTCATATCTCATTGTAGTTTTGATTTGTATTTCCCTGATAATGAGTAATGTTGAGCATCTTTTCATGTAAGTATTTCCTTTCTAAGGTACAGCATTGAAAGAAGTTTAAAATTCTGTGGTATATAATTCTGAAATACACTATAATTTTGGATTACAATGGCACCTTTCTCTGATTTATAGAAGTGATTTTTTATTTGCTTTATTTGTTCTGATCACTTCAATGAAAACATGAAAGTGAATATAATTGAAATACTTGGCTTTAAATGCATATCTTGGAAACAAAGCAACTGGCTTCTACTTTTTTCTATTTTTGAAATAAACATGCTTTTTTATCATGAGCATAACACAATTTTTTAAATTAAATCGTGGTTTTATTTGCCTAACACTGTTCCCCCAACAACATGGATAATTTGTATATTAGCTAAAAAGCATGAAAGTATAAAGAAATTCTTGTGGTTTTGCAGTGCTTGCCCTTTTGAGGGAAATATTGTTATCTCTTTCAGATGAACATAAGGGATGTAATTTTCAGGAAGCATAATCACATCTTTAAGTTAAAGTTATGCCTTTTTACAACTTTTGACCTTTCTAATAGTCAAGGCAAGATATGTAATTGATGCTTATTCTTTAATGGCTCTAAAGGAATGAGTAAAAGTGACCTTTTGATAGAGGCTCCACTTGGTGATTGTGCCAAGGCTGCATAATAGAATTTACAGAGTTGGGTCCAGGTGTGTGAGTGTGTATGAATGTGTGTGCTCTTTAAATATCCATAATGAAATTGAAACACTAACTCCACATAGGCTTTCTGCCAGCTGGCCCTAGACAAGTAACATTCAGCTCTTTTACAATTCACCTTCAGGTGATAGACATTTACATTGCAAGTTGTTTTTTTATTTTCTGCTTTTGATTCAGCCCTGCATCCATTCTATCAATATAAATTAAGTAGTATGATCAATTATATAGTGTTTTTGTTTATGAAAACACTTCCTTATTCATTATCCTATTTACTTCTTTCAGCATTGAAGATAGATACGAATATAGTATCATATATTCACATAGGAAAGAAAAAACGGGCTAACAATACAGAGATGAAATTCAAGCCCAAATCTTATGATAATACATTTTGTGTTCTTTTTATCACAACATACATAGTTATAAAGATAGGAATACTACAGAATACTTTATAGAGCAACAATTCTACAATAGATATGAGATACATTCTGAACTATGTATCAGACAACTTTCAGAGATGCTTATATGTTTTGTTTGGGTTACAAAATTACATTTTACTTTATCCCCTTACTTGCAAGAGTGAAAATCCATCAGAAACATAATCAGTACACAATTTAGCACATTAGAGTGGCAAATAAAATCATGCTGTCTTCAGTTTATTATAACTCCACAATTAGCTTACTTTTCTGTAAGAAAAGTGTGAGACACATTTTTAAAAAAAGGAAATAAGGAAAGATAGAAGGAAATGCCTGCAATTTCCTCATTTCTTAGAGCAAGACACTGAAGGATAAAAAAATGAAAACTCATAGTTATTGTCTCACTTTCGAAGAAAATAACTGATAGCCTTTAAGGTAAAGTACAGTGACAAATAGATGAGTCTTTCAAAAGTCAATAATGTTCCTTCATTTCTTACATAAGCACAGCTTCTATTTAATATCTAAAAATAATTTATATTTATTGAGATTAGAAATTAGAAATGTCTTAGGAAAGTTTAAAATTACCTATAGAGAGTTATGTCTGGTTATTATATAAAAGGATTTGAAGACATTTTCCAGGAAAACACTTTAAAAATCTGGATAAAAGACTTTTTAAAGAGCACTGTTTACAAGGAAGCACAGATGAACTGAATTCAGAACATTCATGAATGAATAAAGAGTGATAGTAGTTTCTTGGGGGCAAATACATGGTGTCAGTGCAAGCAAATAGATGATATAGGCTTGTTGAAAAATTATCTAAGTGTAGCGAGTCCAGCTGAGCTATTAGCAAGGATGAGGGACAAGTGGAGCATAATAGAGTCTAGAAGTCTCCAAAATACAACAGTAATTTATTCAACTTGACAATTTTTCTTGTTCCAGAAAAAATTGAGAAAAATCACCTAAAGTTAAACATTAGTTATCTGAATAAGTAAGAAAATTGATAAATCCATAACAATACTTTTCAAATTAAAAGAAGGAAAAACAAATTATGACTATTTGGATTCAGAGAGGGATATTGCCACCTATCCACAGACTTTACAATATATTAAGAGAATAAAATGAACAACTTTGTGCTGAGAAAATCAATAACAAATTAAAGGGGCACATACTTTAAAAAAGCTTAACTTACACAACTGACACAGGATGAAGTGGACAATCTTACAAGCCCTATATGTGGTAAATAAATTCACAGTAAATTTCTCAAAAGACACAGAAACATTCTGGCCCCAAAGCATCTATGGTAAATGCTATCAAATGTTTAATAAGAAAATGAAATCAGTTGTGCACAACTATGTCATAGAAATGGTAGCTGGGAAGACATCCCAACATGTCATGACCTATTGTAACCCTAACACCATATTCTATAAAGAACATTATAAGAAATCAAAATTTACCAAAGGATATCACATAGTTTGTGCCAAAACCTTAACACAATTATTAAATTAATTCCTGCATTATAAAAAAAAAACAAAAATGCACTATGATGTAGAGGGATTTATGTTTGCAGAAATGCAAAGGTGATTTAATATTTCAAAATCAAATTATGTATTTCTTCACATTAACAGAACATTGAAGAAAATCTTTTTATCTCGATGCAGAAACATTATTTTTGCAAATTATTGTCTGTTCATGGTAAAACTTTTTAGCAAATTGGGAACAAAGGGGAACCTTCTCAAACCAAGAAAGGGCATCTAGAGAAAACTTTTACCTATTAGGTTTTGTAAAATGGATTACCTCCTAAGGTTAGGAAAATGTCAAAGATATTTTGTCCTACAACTTCTTTTCAATATTGAATAGTGGTCCTAACTAATCAGTGTGATAAGGCAAGAGAAATGAATAATATAAATAGAGAAAGAAAAGTACATTTTTTATTAATAGATGACATAATTGTTTAGTAAAAATACAAAGGATTCTACCCTAAACCTGTTAGATCTTAATAAATAAATTATCAATGGCAGACAAAAAAGGTTACCATGTGAAATCCAAATGTATTTCTATTTGTAAACATAATTGAAAAATAACTTCTGGCCAAAATAGTAATGAAAAATATAACAAAAGATGCACAAAATCTACCTATTTCAAACCACAGAATATTAGTGAGAAAAGTTAGCAGTGATCTAAATAGATAAATGATCATAGTTGTTATATTCAGTATTGAAGAAATGTCTTTTTTTTCCCACAAATTGATCTATAGAACCAATGCAATTCAAATTAAAATCCGAGATGTCTTTTTTAAAGAAATTCATAAGTTGATAATAAGATCCATATAATGATACAAAATCTATGGATTTGTCAAAATAATCTTGATAAAGAAGAATAAACTTAAGAAGCTCACGAAACCATATTGTAAGTCTTACTATACAACTATAGGAATTAAAATTACATGTTTGTACAAGATTAGACAGTAGTCGTTGAAAGAGAAGGAAGAATTACATACACATATATTCAGTAAAGTATTTTTTGACAATGGTGCAAATGAAAGCAAAGGGAATAGATATTCATAAATACTGGTAGAACAAGATAAATCCATAGAAGACATAAAGCCCTTGAGCTATACCTCACACCATATGTGCAAGTTGACAAGATGGATTGTAGTTCTAAATGTGAAAGTGAAAGCTATAAAATATCTAGAAGGAAACATAGAAAGTATTAATTTGGAGTAAGAAAAGATTTTTCTTAGACAAAACTCACAAATGCTAAGCATAAAATACAAGAAAACTGAGATCATCACAGTTAAAAAATCTCTGTTTATCAAAAAAATATAGCAACTATGATCATTTCTCAGATTTGGAGAAAATATGAATAATACATGTATTTGACAAAGGCCTTATGTCTAGAATAGATAAAATGACTCTCACATCCATTTTTTTTTAAGCGGGCAAAATGTTTGAAAGACATTTCACAAAAGAAGATATATGATTAACCCATAAGGATGTGAAAAGATACTCAACATCACTAAGCATCAGTGAATTGCAATTAAACCAAAATGAAACATTACTAGAAACCTACTAGAATGGTTAAAATTGAAAGGAGTAACCAAATGTTACAGATGTCTGACAACTGGAACTCTTATACCTTACTGATGCAAAATTCATAAATATGCAACATGTGGCCAGCATATGACCCAATAATTTCATGTCTTTTGGAATATCTATAGGGCTATCAATCAAATATTGATTTCACCTAGAGGAGGATGGTGATTCACTATGAAGGCATGTAAAGAGTAACCATTAGAGTTTCAGTTACACAAGTGTATATACTAGTCAGTAATCATCAACATTCATCCTGTGTCAATTTCAATTAACTTTTTAAATGTACTATGAATTTCTCAGGTTTAAAAAAAATCACCTCTAATACCTGGATTAATGTTAAAATTTCTTACTGTTTTAGCATATATCTTTGCTGTAGTTTTTGTATGCTTATTTTTAGAGTTGAGCTTATATTAAATATAAAATATAGTTGCTGACCTTTCTTTTTGATTCAATATTCAACCAATACATTTTCCATGGTACTTTAATTTTGTTAGTTGCTTTTACCCTTTCCTTCTAAATAGAAATATATGCTTATTTTAATAATATAAATATTATTGACAAAATATGTAGTGTGTACAGAATTCTATTCCTATTTATTATAATTTTATGGAAGTAAAATTAATGAGTCAGAGTTATGAGCATTTAAAATCTACCCACACACGTGAGCAAATATCTTACAATAGAAGAGAAAGGGTGATCAGCAAGCAACTTTTATTTTAGCTATTCTTAAGACTTTATGGAACTACTGTTAAGCATACAGACATATATATGCATATAATTTCATTTTATGCATGTTGCTTTTCAAACAACATATTTGAGACAGTACACCAATATATATTTAACACAAAGCTGATTTTCACAAGGAGGTCTGAACTAGAATGTAATCGACCATTTTGTCATTTAGATAAGTTCTTTGTTCTGTAGGACTCAAGTCAAATCAAGACATGTAAGTGAACCCAGAATCAGATTTAAATAAGGAAAATGTCAAGTTAAAATGTATAAAGGGGTTTAAATCGTATATAAAAATGAATTCAGAATTGGAAATGTTCAAGACATTTATATCTGCTGTCCTCCCTATCATTTTCTTCTAGATGTCTACTTGGCAAGCTTCCTCATTTCCTTCACACGGTCCCCCTTCTCTTGCTTTATTTTTCTTCACAATGCTGGTGTGTGTGTGTGTGTGTGTGTGTGTGTGTGTGTGAGAGAGAGAGAGAGAGAGAGAGAGAGAGAGATACAGAGAGAGACAGAGACAGAGGGAGACAGAGAGAATGTTTATTTTCCCATTGCTAAAATACAAGGTTTTCAAGATCAGGGATTTTGTCTCATGGGTGTCTCTCACTTCTGGGACAATAAATAACACATATTATTGGGTGAATAAATGAAGTAATTATTATTAAGTCCATGTAGGTTCATGATTTTTACAGCTTCGGAAGATTTGTATAGCTTCTCAGTGTGAGTCTTTGGTATGAAAAAAAATAACTGGTTATTTTTCTTAGCTAATATATTTCTGTTTTTAAAGGTTAAGTTTTATTCACTTGCATGTATTATAATTACTGATATCCATAACTGCGTTAATTTGTGCAATCTTGATTTCCATTTTGTTTACTCTTTTCAGTTTTCTTGTTTTTTTTCCTCCAATTTCTGTGGCTTTGTTTCAGTAAGTCAGATTTCCAAAATCACTTCTCCACTCTGATTTTAAAATATTGGTTATATTTCCATTCCTTTGATGATTGTCTATAGTTTTAGGGACTGGATATAATTATAGTCCTTTTATAACAAAGTCTACAGTTATTGAATTATATTTTCCTCTTTCTGACAATGATTAGCAGCAGCTTACTTCTACATCTAGCTAAAATTTTCAGAGATTTGAATTCAGCAAAGTCGCAGGATACAAAATCAATGTACAGAAATCAGTTGCATTCTTATACAATAATAATGAAGCAACAGTGAGACAAATAAAGAAACTGATCCCATTCACAATTGCACCAAGAAGCATAAAATACCTAGGAATAAACCTAACCAAAGATGTAAAAGATCTGTATGCTGAAAACTATAGAAAGCTTATGAAGGAAATGAAGAAGATATAAAGAAATGGAAAAACATTCCATGCTCATGGGTTGGAAGAATAAATATTGTCAAACTGTCAATACTACCCAAACCTATCTACATATTCAGTGCAATCCCAATCAAAATTGCACCAGCATTCTTCTCGAAACTAGAACAAGCAATCCTAAAATTCATATGGAACCACAAAAGGCCCTGAATAGCCAAAGTAATTTTGAAGAAGAAGACCAAAGCAGGAGGCATCACAATCCCAGACTTTAGCCTCTACTACAAAGCTGTCATCATCAAGACAGCATGGTATTGGCACAAAAACAGACACATAGACCAATGGAATAGAATAGAAACCCCAGAACTAGACCCACAAAAGTATGGCCAACTAATCTTTGACAAAGCAGGAAAGAATATCCAATGGAAAAAAGACAGTGTCTTTAACAAATGGTGCTGGGACAACTGGGCAGCAACATGCAGAAGGTTGAAACCAGACCACTTTCTCACACCATTCACAAAAATAAACTCAAAATGGATAAAGGACCTGAATGTGAGACAGGAAACCATCAAAACCTTAGAGGAGAAAGCAGGAAAAGACCTCTCTGACCTCAGCCGTAGCAATCTCTTACTCGACACATCCCCAAAGGCAAGGGAATTAAAAGCAAAAATGAATTACTGGGACCTTATGAAGATAAAAAGCTTCTGCACAGCAAAGGAAACAACCAACAAAACTAAAAGGCAACCAATGGAATGGGAAAAGATATTTGCAAATGACATAGCAGACAAAGGGCTAGTGTCCAAAATCTATAAAGAGCTCACCAAACTCCATACCCAAAAAACAAATAACCCAGTGAAGAAATGGGCAGAAAACATGAATACACACTTCTCTAAAGAAGACATCCGGATGGCCAACAGGCACATGAAAAGATGTTCAACGTCGCTCTTTATCAGGGAAATACAAATCAAAACCACACTCAGATATCACCTCACGCCAGTCAGAGTGGCCAAAATGAACAAATCAAGAGACTATAGATGCTGGCAAGGATGTGGAGAAATGGGAACCCTCTTGCACTGTTGGTGGGAATGCAAATTGGTGCAGCCACTCTGGAAAGCAGTGTGGAGGTTCCTCAGAAAATTAAAAATAGACCTACCCTATGACCCAGCAATAGCACTGCTAGGAATTTATCCAAGGGATACAGGAGTACTGATGCATAGGGGCACTTGTACCCCAATGTTTATAGCAGCACTCTCAACAATAGCCAAATGGTGGAAAGAGTGTAAATGTCCATCAACTGATGAATGGATAAAGAAATTGTGGTATATATACACAATGGAGTACTACATGGCAATGAGAAAGAATGAAATATGGCCCTTTGTAGCAACGTGGATGGAACTGGAGAGTGTGATGCTAAATGAAATAAGCCATACAGAGAAAGACAGATACCATATGTTTTCACTCTTATGTGGATCCTGAGAAACTTAACAGAAACCCATGGGGGAGGGGAAGGAAAAAAAAAAAGAGGTTAGAGTGGGAGAGAGCCAAAGCATAGGAGACTGTTAAAAACTGAGAACAAACTGAGGGTTGATGGGGGGTGGGAGGGAGGGGAGGGTGGGTGATGGGTATTGAGGAGGGCACCTTTTGGGATGAGCACTGGGTGTTGTGTGGAAACCAATTTGACAATAAATTTCATATATTGAAAAAAAAATTATGTGCCTTGTTCAGTCGTCTTACAAAGCTATGTGCAAGAGTCTAAGAAAGCTTGGTTTGGATATTCAATATTAAGACTTATTCTGAAATTAAGGTTTGTAAACCCTTGATTTTTTTGTGGATGCAAAACTTATCAGTTAATGGGATAGAAATGATTTGCTAATAAAAGTTCACACATTTTGCCTAAATAAATTAAATTGGTGCAAGTGGCTGAAGGAAATTGTTAATGTGGGACAAAAACCACAAAACTTTATTCTAAAGGCTTACGTGATTCCAGAGCATCATTTATTACTCAGGATATATTAAGGAAAATGAACAAATATATAAAGGAAACGGTGTATTTCATTGTAATAAATAAAATAAAAATAGAAATACATTTTCAATAATGGAGAATAAATACAGCTATCTGATAGAATAATGTTCAGTCATTAAAAAATAGTGACACACAGGGGCACCTGGGTGGCTCAGTCGGTTAAGCTTCTGACTTCATTCTGTTCAGGTCATGAGCTCACAGCTCCTGGCTTCGCCCCACCCCCCCCCCCCCCCCCCCCCCCCCCCCCCCCCCCCCCC
>NW_026059010.1:0-12676 GCF_023721935.1 Panthera uncia | reverse complement strand
GAGAGGACCAGGTCAGTGATAGCCAGCATGGCTAGAAAGAGGTACATGGGCTCATGCAGAGTGTGGTCAATTCGGATTATATGGAGGACAGTGGTATTGCCAATTATAGCCACAACATACATGGCACAGAGAGGAAAGGCAATCCAAAATTGGGAATTCTCGAGTCCTGGGATCCCAAGTAGGATGAAGTATGCAGGATGTGAAGAGCTGTTCTCTAAAGCCAGCATCACAGGATGGTTAATTTGGTTTCCTTGGGAAGGTAATCTATGCTCTACAGGTGATAACAATGAAATAAGTTATTAGTATTATTTATAATATTTTAGAAGAAGCCATTGAATAATAGGTTGATTGACTTTAAAAGTAAACTGGAATAATTTCAAATGTTTTAATAAATTAAATTTTGGAACATAAAGTGATGTCATTCTTTAGCCTTCATTCATATTTATGTCACTCAAAGTAGTGTCAGAACATACTAGCTGCAAGTGTAGTTTCTGTATAAGAATCAATATTATCCATGAAAGTAGAATCTGTTAAGAGAAAACTATCTTAACAAATAATGTCACTAATAGTAATTCTCATCCTTCTATTGTTTAGGACAAAATGATTTGTTTAACCTTTCCAACAGGTTCTTTTCAGCCATTTATTTAAGCCACTTGGGAACTTTTCAGGACAGGAAACCAGTTTGCAAAGCACTTTGTCTTAATGACATTGTACGTAGTGAGGATGAGTTATTTTTGATTCTAGGAGTTACCAGGAGAATTTGGGCTGGAGGATAACTGAGTGACAGATTGTACACCTGCAGTTAAACCTGTTATGTATAGTGAATGTCTCCTCCTAGATTAGGGGCCAGCAACTGTTTTCTGTGAAAGGTCAGATCACGCATATTTTAGTCTTTGTGGGCCATACAATCTTGTTGGTATTAGTCAGCTTGGGCATGGTAGCATGAAAGCAGCACAGTCAATATGGAAATGTGTGAGTGTGGCTACATTCCAATACAATTTTATTTTCAAAAACAGGCTGCAAGCTGGATTTGGTCTGCAGGTGATAATTTACTAACTCCTGTCCTGCATGATGAATTTTCATGAGGTCGGCCCTAACGAGTACACCAACCTGAGCACTTCTCTACTTGGCACAGAACAGGGTTTTAATAAACGTTTGCTGAAGCAAACAACAAATAAATGTCATTGTTCAGGGGCAATGGACTTTTTACCTGGTTAGCCGTATCTTAAAAATGTCCTAATAGAACCTTCTAAACACTACTTTGATGCCAGGTCACAAGACAGCTATATGTATTTTTCATGCTGGAGTCTGAGCTGCTGTCTGTTGACAGACATGAATGTCATCCTGTGCCAATACTTGCATTACATGGTTGACCCTGTCTGATCCCTCTGCTGACTGTTACCTATGTGGAGTCAATGACCAATTTAATCTCAATTGACCAGAACCTTTGTTTGAATGTCCTCCCTAACGGAAACACCCAGATAAGAAGAGTATCTTTTCAAATCTCCCTTAACCAGCCTCTGGAGACTAACAAAATTTCATTCAACCTGATGTAATGGTTCCTAAAAAGGTTTTGTTCAAGATCCCAAATAAACTTAATCTCTTTCTGACTTTCCCTATATTTATAGCATTATGAGAGAAATGTGGATCAGAACTTATAAATTTTGCTTTAATTTGGAAACTTTACTATCCTACCTAGATAATAGCTAGGGCTTTGCTCAGAACAAATACTCCTCTCCAGGGCATAGTGAAAATTCAGAAACACACACGTTATCTGGTGTTTAACGTTCTTTTTCATGCACTTCTGCCTGGCTTTCAGTTTTATCTTCTGTTTGAACCAGAATCTTCTTTTCTCCTTCCCTTCTGCCCCCTGTAAGTCACCCTCCATTTGTGAAGACATACTCACTGGGTCTCATGGGCACCTGGGAGAGCATAATGAGGCCATTTTTGTTATACTGATAAAGGTGCTGGGTAAACCTACAATGTCTCAAAGTGCATAATAATCTACTTACTCATAGAAAATGTTGCTATTTTTGTAAATATAACACTATTTGCTTTTACATGTTATTGTTTTTAATACACACTTACACACTTCTGCCCATCAGCCTTCATGGGGAACTTACCTGTTCTACATACTCTTTTTGGAGTGGTGACTCTTCTTAGGTGGTGACCAGGAACCCAAGTCTGAGGTAGGAGATGGGGCTCTTGACTGGTGCCTCTCTTTCTTCTCTACATTTACATTCCCATGGAATCTGATGTCCTCACTATCAGCATTTCCTTTGTCTTTTTCCCTCCTCAGACTTGCAAGGAGTTAAGTCTGCAACTAATGTGGAGTGGACAAGGAGTTAACCAATTAACCATTAGTCAAGACTAACCAATCTTAGGTCATTTTTTTTTTGTGTGTGTGTGTGTGCAGTGTGTGAGGTTTTCAATAGTAATTCTGAGGGGAGACACAGGTCATCAACTTGCTGCTGAGTTGGGGGAAAGAGATGTACATTCCCTAAAAAGTAGGAAAAAGAAGAGCAATATAATTTCCCTTCTTGCCCAAAATTCCTTTCCCCTTTCCCTGCTTATAAATATGTCCCTGTCCTTGCCTACCATATGCTAGACCTCATGTGAGCATAGTGCTTATTGACAGAAGAAATTAAGCCATCTTTTTTTCTATGTTACAGCCAGGGTGATCACACATTGAACTTCAGATTCAATGTTTCTGTTCTCCAAAGTACAATATAATTTGTGAGAACTTGGCGTAACTTTTGTTTCAGGGAATATGGTTGCAAGAAAAATGTTCTCACACTGCTGGAGCTCAGTTTTCATCTGTGAGTATGGGTTTGAATCCAGTGCTGATACCACTACCTCTGTTGACTTCAATTACCCCACTCATTATGTAGAAATAGGTATGTTCATCAGTTTAATCGAGTTGCTCAAGTCTGGAAGGGTAAAGGATAAAATGGGCTGAGATCTTGCTAAGGAATGGCTTCAGAGAAATTTAGTCTGTTCTCTCACTTTGGGGTATCTAAAACTAAGGCATGTAGCAAGAATGCCGAAGTGGGGTAGGGTTCAGATCCTGTGTCCTTTGTGGAGGGATTGAGTGTGGAGGCAGTCTGCCTACTTGTCTAGAATTTCCCTGGAGGACACAGTGTGAGCAGCGAATTGTCTCCCCATCTCAGAAGGAAATTCACCGGTCATGGATCTCTGGACCTGGAGCCGGCATAAGTCAGGTCATTCTGCACAGTGCATTGCGTTGCATTTCAGATTCTTAGAGACTCTGTGAGTCCTACTGTTCTCTGGGAAGGGCAGAGATGACTGGGGCACAGGGGACCACTCACCTTGAGCTCTGCTTTATCTCTGACCATAAGCAGCTCTAACTGGCTCCTGTGATTTAGCTTTTTACAGAGACTGTGAGTTCGGACCTATTTAAAGACCTGTTTAAGTCTGGCCTTTCCCTTCCCCAGCATTAATTCTTTCCTTCCTCTTGGGCCCCACTGCCTCATACTCTGGCTTCCTCTGAGACTGGAGGGTAAGCTGGAAGCATTAACCCCTAGCTTGCCTCCCTCCTCTGTATACACATAGCTAAAGCAGGGGATTTGAATGCATGTGCAAGAATGTGTGTTGTTGAGATTACAGGAGTGTGAGCTTATCTGTATGCATGCATTTTTTGTTAGTGAAACAAAATGTGGAATGTGGAATGTGAAAGTGTGTTGATATGTTTGTTGATGTGTATCTGAGAGATGTGTTAATAAACATGTGTAAGGACTGGATTTGCATGTGAATGTATGTGTATAAGCTGTGTTTGTGTAGGTATAAATAATCATTTGCTGTTGGTATACATATTTAGTGGGATAGTGTGGCTCTGTGAGTACAAAGCCACTAAATACACATGTTTTATGAAGGCATACACTGAGCTCCAAACCTGACACTGTGATTCCACATCACTGTGTGTCTATACGAGTATGTATAGGCAATATTGTGGGTTTGATGAGGGTGTTGACAATCTGTTGGTGCTTCTGTGTGTCCCAAGGTACAATGGTCTAAGCCCTTTCACTTCTTATTAGGAGAGGGAAAACAAATTCCAGATGGAGGTCTTGCCATAGTTGTTTGTGGAAAGTTGTGAAGCTGGAAAGCCCTCCTAGCTCAGCCTGAACAGTTAAGTCTGTGCAGAGCTTCCTGTCACTCCCTGTGTAGGCCCTTGCTGGTATTCTCTTATTTCTTTTCTCTTAAAAAAAAGTTGTTTTAATGTTTGTTTATTTTTGAAGGAGAGAGGGAGAGAGCATGAGTGGGGGAGGGGCAGAGAGCGAGGGAGACACAGAATCTGAAGCAGGCTCTAGGCTCTGAGTTGTCAGCACAGAGGCCGATGTGGGACTCGAACCCACAAACTGTGAGATCATGACCTGAGCTGAAGTCAGACACTTAACCGACTCAACCACCCAGGCGCCCCTCTTATATATTTTTTTCTCAGCATTCCCTAATATGAAGGATATGTCATAAATGAAGATTTGACAAAAATGTGTTTAAAAACAGAGAGTAATATTTTTTTTGCAGAGTTCACAGTTGTCAGACTCAGAAGATACACTCTGCCATTTAAACCCAACATACATTTATAGGGAAATAAATCACACAAAATGTTACCAACATTATCAGGGTTATAGTAATCTGTTTATGGTGAATTGCCATCATCATGTTCACAAAGGTCATGGTTTGTTTTAAGATATCAGCATAACAAAAATCTAGGGTACAACTGTTTTTGTTAGGGAGTCCCAGTTTACAGGAAATATTCAAGGTTTTATTATTCTTGGGATCAGGCTCACATTGTAATTTTGGAGTTATCTCTGGTTGTAACTGTTTTTCTGTGTCTGCTTCTGTTAGCAGTTGTGGATTAAACACTTGGTGTAATGAAAGTAGAAGAAAGTGCCACATGCTTCTGTTTCTCCTTCTTTCTTAACTAGAGGAATTTTCTCCCTAAATAACATGAAACATCTCGGGATAGGACCTGAGTTTCCTCATCTCATGAATCTTCCCACGATCCCCAATGCTATGGTGGCTCCAAGCAGACATGATATCCAAGCTCTTATTGAAGTAACTTGTTAGGCCATCCACAGTGTTTTTCAACTCTAGCTGGGCATGACTTGCTGAAATGAGTGTGCAGCAGGCAGGTCAGTACTTTCCTGATTTGGTCTCGTAAAGTTATCCTCATGGTTTGTGTGTTTCAAAAGCTGGTGTCTCTGCAGGATGCACAGAGGACTTGTGCACGTGGCTCGCAGACCTGCTCTAAACCTCCGTCTCCAGTAGACAGTGAAAAGATTTGTGGGCAATATTGAGAGTCTAGTTAAGGTTGGTTACCATGAACTTGTAGCCACACCAATCTGTGAGTTAGGTTTTGTGGGGTTGTGAGGGCAGAGACAGAGAAAAATGTTTGGAAAGGAAGTTTTGATGGATGAAAAAGCTGTTGAGGATATTGACCTGAGAATCCTGGGATACTTGCATGTAGTTGTGTCGAAAGCTTGTCCCCATCCATAGCCCCATAGCTCTTCTATCCTCACTTGTGTTGTCCTCTATCTCCACAGTAGATACTCAGTCAATCATGAATGGACATGGCCTGAACCTTGCCAAAGCTCAGAGATACTCAATCTCTGAATCCTTGAACATACCCTATGTATATTTTCCCAATCTTTTCAGTCCTCTTTTCTTTTCAAGTTCTTGTCTATGAAATATAGTCCTCATAGTTCATCATTTCAACCATACTTGTGTGAATAACCTCAACACGATCTATCCATCACAGCTACTATTATGTCATTGTCTCCTGCTACCCCTGTACCACTGAGCAACTGCTAGAAGCAATAGCACCAATGATCAGATTGGGACCATTGCAAGTTCATGGCAATGACTTTACCTGGGCTCTCAAAGCAGCCCAAACTATTGTCACATTTCTCTCCCTTTAATTGTGCAGAGACATTGTGTTTGGAAACTAATAACTGACCTCCTTGACTAAGTTTATTGTTCAGACTCTGTCCACTAATTACAATGAATATCTTTTGTTACTTTGTGCATCTTCTCAAGAGGCAGAACTTCCAACCATAATGTAGAAGGTTAAACTGTCTGTTATCTGACCTCAGAAGGTGTATAACGATGGTTTTTTGTCCTCATTTCTTACTCTCCTGAAGAAAGTGCTCTCACTGCCAGTTGCTCCACCATGCAGGGCTCATTACCACATTCAGGAAGGAAATCAAACATGGTTAGAGGGGAAATAATCAGGGCTATGCTCTGCTTCCTCAAAGTTCAGGGAGAACCTTGCTGATGTTAACACTGTAGTGAAGGCCCTGGAGACCGAAAAAGACAAGAAAATGTATGTGCACTGCTTGGACAATTGTTGTGGGTTGAATTGTGTCCCCCCACCTCGATTTATATGTTGAATTTCTACTCCACTGTACCTCAGAATATGACTTTGTCATCAGAGTGTAGGTGGATAAAATGAGTTCATGTTGGAGTAGGGTGGGCCCTAATCCAATGTGACTGCTGTCTTCATACAAGGGGAAATTTGGAAACACAGATGTATAGGTAGAGAGAAATTGCATTTGGCCATGAAGGTAGTTATCAAGATGATGTGTCTATAAGCCAAAGTTTCTGGGAAAAAAGTTTCCACACTGACAGCATGGAGCCTCCTTGGTATTCTCTCTCTCCTCTTTCTGCCCCTCCAATACTCTCTCTATCTCTCTCTCTCTCTCAAAACAAATAGATAAAGTTTAGAAAACAAAGGAAATAACATGGCTCTTAACTCTAGGGCTTCTAGAAAGTAGTGAATCCCAAACACTTCCGTGATGGTCCATACCTAAAATATGCACATTCAGAACTGGAAATCAAAGACTGAGACTCCAGGTTTATCTGGGATGGGGATGAGGACAAGGCTCTGCTAAGTGAGGCATCATACCTCCTTGGGCCTTTCTTCTTCTTCTGTTTTCTGAGCTCTAGCCTCAAAAGATAGAGTAAGATTAGTTAGTGAGCTCAGGCATAACAGATGTAGCAGAGAATCAATAATAAATACATAATCAGGTCATCAGGGTATAAGTGGGTGAGGGTGATGACTGTAGATTGTAGCAGGTGCTGGAAGAGGTTGGAGGAGGGGATTTTAGGATCAACTATGAACTTGTTATGTTCATAACCCCAGCACCAAACACAGTACTGGCACATAGTAAGTGGTGAAGAAATGCTTGTTGACTTTGAGCATGAAATACATCATACTAATAACACTGTGTTTGGCTCTGTGCAGAGTAGACAATACTGATGATGCATTATTCCCCTCTTGAAGTTACTGCAGAACTGAGCTCAGACAGCAGATCTCAGCCCTGAATAATGTTTAAAAACCAGGAGAAGCTGACCTGCTTTTGTTAAGTTCTGACTGGCTTCTCTTAGCCACTAGGTCACCCTAGAGGTGTGTGCTGAGAGAAGAGAGGCACTGGGATGACTCTGCCCATGTACAAATGGGAAATCAAGTCTCTTGCTCAAAGTACTCACTTGCTAGTTTTTGGAAATGAGTACAGGTGCCTGGGGTTAGTTACAGATTTGATGTCCTGGACCCACTGGTTCTTCAGGTTGTAATGAAGGCAGTCTTCTATTTTCACTGATTCATGATACTTAAGGGTACTTCTAGTCATGATAGAGCTGCACAGTTTAAGTAAGTAGGTTTTCTACTGGAGCTGGAATTCAGTGTGCTTCATTTGATCGTTTCATACTAACGAGGTTCTCTGATTGCCATTTTCTCCTGTGTCTATGGTAGTCCCATCCTCTCATAGAATAATATTTGGTGCAAGATAATCACTTCATAGGTATTTCTTGAAGAGAAATGTAAAATGTTCCACGTATTTTATATTTGTAAATAAAAAGAAGTGAGTGAGGGACAAATTGTTATTTATCTGTCAAAGGTATCTTATCAGACAGATAACAACCTTCAAAGTTTCCATGGGAATAATGAAAGGAGGCCTTAGGACTGAAATGTCTGGTATCCCATTTTGCAGGAAGGAGGCAAAAATGGACCTGCCAATGCCATCTTGTGGCCAGGAGTGGAATTGTTGTGACGATGGTAGCAGGCACATGTAAAAATTTAATCATTCATTCATGCAAGTAGGTTGGTTGGTTTTTTTTTTTTATAGTCAGCTAAGTTTGGGAAAGAATAGTGAATAATTATGTATAATTTTCTATTCAGGTAAGAGGAACAGATGGTGAATAAGTTGGAAATAAAATATTTGTGTTGAAAGAAAATTGATGATATGTAAGTTGATACGTAAGATATGTTGAGGTATGTGAGTTAAGAAATACCTCACTGAGAAAGTGGTATTAGTTGAGATCTAAACGGTGTTGAGGGGAAGATAGAATATTCTAGAAAATGACAGCTGGAGGAAGTGGGAAGATTTAGGTCAAAGCACTAAAACAGATAAGAAGTGAATATATTTGAGGAGTGCCTGAGTAGCTCAGGAGGTTCAGTATCCGACTTTGGGTCAGGTCATGATCTCACGGTTAGTGAGTTCGAGTCTTGCATCAGTCTCTGCTGTCTGCACAGAGCCTGCTTTGGATCCTCTGTCTTTCTCTCTCTCTCTGCTCCTCTCCTTCTCTCTCTCTCTCAAAACGAGATATTTTTGTATAAAAATAAATTTTAAAATGTTAAAAAAAAAAGAAGTGAGGGGTACCTGGGTGGCTCAGTCAGTTAAGCGTCTGACTTCAGCTCAGGTTATCATCTCATGAATCATGAGTTCAAGCCCCACGTCAGGCTCTGTGCTGATAGCTCAGAGCCTGGAGCCTGCTTCGGATTCTGTGTCTCCCTCTCTCTCTGCCCTTCCCCCATTCACATGCTCTTTCAGTCTCTGAAAACTTAATACAAGTAAAAAAAAAAACAGTTAAAAAAAAAAGAAGTGAATGTATTTCGAGGAAGAATAGAAAGGGCAGAAGCATTGGAAAAAGGTAAAAACTGGTATGTTGAAAAAACAGAATATACTACTTAACAATAATAGGAAATGGATTACTTATAAAAAATGCAACAGTATGACTGAATCTGAAAATATTTATACTGAATGAAAGATACCAGACTCGAAAGAATGTATTATTTATTATTTCATTTATGAAAGTTTTAGTGAGAGAGAAATTAATCTATAGTGAATGAAATCAGATCAGGGTTTTCCTGGTTTGGGTACAGAGGTGGTGATTGACTCCAGAGAGGCAAGAGAAACTTTTCTGAAGTGATGGAAATGTTCTATGTGTTAATTGGGCTGGTAGCTACAGAGGAATTTATATGTGTCAGTACTCTTCAAACTGTGTGTTAAAATACTTACATTTTATTGTCACAAGTTATACAACAACAAAGCTGATTTTAAAAAGAGGAAGAGGCACTCACAATCACTAACTGATTTGCTGATAACAGTATCACAGTCCCTTGACAACCCTAAAATTTGGGAATCATGAAAATGCTCCTTTAGAATACCTATTAATTTCTGGGGACACTTTTAGTCTCCAATAGTGTTTCTTCTGGGGGAAGCAAACATGTTTCTGATTCTTCTTAAAGTACTTTCAACTGATGTTGGTTTTCGTATCATAAAAGCCTGAGTTCCTAGACCCTCTTCACTGTTGGCTTTGATGGGAGAGTGTGCAGGATGATAAAAAGACCAATGCAACAATTGTATTGGATGTTTTTTACCTTGTTTGTGTGATGGTATTATGTATGCATGCATATATCCAAACTCATAGAAATGTATATATTGATGTATAAATAAATATGTATACTTATTTTATAAGTATACTCTATAAAGTTGAAAGACTAAGAAAAAGTAAGCAAAATACATTTTTCTAAAATAACTTGAAATTTTAGTTTAAAAGGAAATTAAATATTTACAAATACTAAAACTCTTTGTGACTTTCTCATTCCCTTAACCATAAATATAGTTATCCTCAGAAGAAAATCTTTTTCATTCTTTTCCACAACTTCTTCATTCTGAAATCCATTGTCATCTGGGAATAGGAAATTTTTGTAAGGAAAGACCAACACTCAGCATACCTAATACTCATGGTTACTGGTCTCTGAAAGTTGTGATTCTGGCACCAATTTCATATCTGGATTTTCAAGCTTTTCGGGAAGTTATCCTATTCAGGAGTCCTTCATCTTTTTAGATTGTCCCCTCCATTCCCCTAGGGTTTGGCACTGAATTAACCTTTTCTGTACACTTCTGTTGTTGTTTCAATTACCTTTTTCTCATACTAAATTAAATCTCATCAACCAAGGATAATTTTAAAAAATAATTTGGGGCACTTAGGTAGTTCAGTTGGTTAAGCATCTGACTTTGGCTCAGGTCATGATCTCGCAGTTGGTGAATTCGAGCCCCACGTAGGGCGCTGTGCTGACAGCTCAGAACCTGGAGCCTGCTTCAGATTCTGTGTCTCCCTTTCTGTCTGCCCCTTCCCTGCTCATACTCTGTCTCTCTGTCTCTGTGTCTCTCAAAAATAAATAAACATTAAAAAATTTTTTAAATACATTAAAATGCAGAAAGAAAATTAGAATGTCATAACTCTCTCACTCCTCTGAGTTGCTATTATTAGTATTTGGATTAATTTCCAGAGTCTTTTTCTATGCTTATGTATTTCTTTTCAGAACTGGTATATGGGCAAATGTTATTTTTCTTTTTTCTTTAATATTCTATCTTGTCCATTTTTTTTTTTACATCTTTACATACTCTTTGCAAATACATTAGTTAAATGATATATGATATTCAATTGCTCAGTCTTCATCTGGGTCTTATAGATCAATATATGAATGTTTTCCTCTTTTTTTTTGTTTTATAAATAATGAATCTATACTTTTTTTTACTTATAAAACAAAGTCCTATTTTTAAAAAAAATGTTTATTCATTTATTCTGACAGGGAGAGAGAGAGAGCAGGGAGGGACAGAGAAAGAGCAGGGAGAGAGAGAATCCCAAGCAGGCTCTGTGCTGTCAGTGCAGAGCCTGATGTGGGCTCTATCTCATGAACTGTGAGATCACGACCTGAGCTGAAATCAAAAGCTGGAGGCTTAACCAGGTGATCCTCAAATTCTATTTTTATAAAAGAGATTCCATGTGAGGAAAAATATGTACTTTTTAACTGTTTTGGTGGGAAAACAATTTTTAAGTTTGTTTGTTTGTTTATTTATTTATTTATTTTTGAGAGAGAGAGAAACAGACAGAGAGCACATGTGTGAGGGGGGTAAGGGCACAGAGAGGGAGAGAGAGAATTCCAAACAGGCTCTGCACTGTCAGCATGGAGCCTTATGTGGGACTGGATCCTAGGAATCATGAAATTATGACCTGAGCCAAATTCAAGAGGTGAATGCTCAACTGACTGAACCCCCATGTGCCCCTGTTTTGGTGGAAGTTTGTAATCACCTTTTTAACAAGGTATACCAACTTATACTTCTACTGACAGTTTAAAAGTATTTTCAACTTTGTGATCTGTGGAAGATGGCATTCTTTTTAAATCTTCACTAATTTGATAGGTGGACATATTTTTTATTATTTTAATATTTTATTGTGTTTTGGGCATTGGTCAAATCAGGATTAATGATCAATCACATTTCCCAGAGAGCTTTTATGGGCATTCTAAAAATTGGTCCTTTTCCTCTAGAAGGTTGCTAACCTCTGGACCTTTTGTTCACAGAAAAGACTTTGTGCTAGTCTGGCAAACTTTCTGCATCTATATGTTCCTGGATCAGTGTGGGGGGTGGGGCATGGGTTGGCTATGTTGCCATGACCGTTGGCTCAGGGATCTTTTCCACAACAACCTTGAATAACCCTGTTCCTGATCTGCTTGGTTCTAACTCCATAGATGATGGGGTTGAGCATGGGAGGAACCAGGAGATAGAGATTGGCAAACATGATATGTACTGCTCGGGGCACATGATGTCCAAAGCGGTGGGTGAGGAATGTAAAGAGCGCTGGGATATAAAAAGCCAAGATGACACAGATATGGGATGCACATGTACCAAAAGCCTTGAGCTGGGCTTCACCAGAAGGCAACCCCAGAACAGTTCTCAAAATCATCACATAGGATACACTGATGACAATCATATCAAAGCCAACCACAGAGAAGGCCCCAAAGAGCCCATATGCACGATTTACTCTAGTATCTGCACACACCAGCTTTAGCACAGCCATGTGTTCACAGTATGACTGAGGAATGATCTGGTTGGGGCAGAAGGGCATCCTGGAGACCATAATGCAGAAGGGGCTCACCAACAGCAATGCTCTCATCATCACAGCTGCTCCCAATTTACCCACTACAGCTGGGGTCAGGACACTTGAGTGACGGAGTGGGAAGCAGATGGCCACATAACGGTCCAAGGCCATAGCCATGAGTACCCCAGACTCCACAGAGGAAAAGGCATGGATGAAGAACACCTGGATGAGGCAGGCGTGGTATTCAGTCTCATGAGCATGAAACCAGAGTATAGCCAGCATTTTAGGTTGGGTGGAAGACGAGAGGACCAGGTCAGTGATAGCCAGCATGGCTAGAAAGAGGTACATGGGCTCATGCAGAGTGTGGTCAATTCGGATTATATGGAGGACAGTGGTATTGCCAATTATAGCCACAACATACATGGCACAGAGAGGAAAGGCAATCCAAAATTGGGAATTCTCGAGTCCTGGGATCCCAAGTAGGATGAAG